>NW_024059945.1:10000-29634 GCF_016432855.1 Salvelinus namaycush | reverse complement strand
ATCTTTTCCAGCATATGGTCATGATGCCAAGCAAGACAGCGATAACACCAGGGGGTTGTCACTATGCCCCCCCCCCCCATAAAACAACTGGTTCCATTTACAATGTCTATTGCAGCTGCCCACTTTCAGACACAACACCTTAACAACAGAAAATAATGCCGAACCATTGGACACCTGACAAAATGTCACCAGGTGCAGAAAGGAATGTGTTTGAATGCCGAGGGTAGTTGGAAGGACTGTATCCCTATATGTCAACGGCACATTTATTTCTACATGCAAATCATAGTTATAAATCCATACCAAATGTAATTGTGCAAACGCTCTCAATGCACCCACCCCCCCCCCCCCCCCCCCCCCCCCTCCAACACACACACACACAAACACTTATGTCCGGCTTTCGTACTTATACGATAACGTCTGAAGTTTTCTGATAGAATCAGGACCCGTGGACAGCCCAGGGACAATAACCCCATTGCTTTTACTTGCGGAGAGCGTTAAAAGGCAAATCAGAGATTTAAAAAAAAAAAAAAAAAAACTACTTGTAGGCGAAGTAATACAATCCATTGAGATTGCCAAAATAAAAGAATGATGAGAAATACTCAATACACATAATTACATTATGACATACAGATGTTCAGACCGGCGCTCCCGCGCTCCCGTGACCACTGTACCGATCCACTGGCGTCTCTAGCAGCGCTACAAACGGTGTAGCCTATCGCCACAGAATCAAGCCCAGCAGCGCCGAGAACACTCTATTCTGGCTGACAGTTAGAGGATTTTAATCTCTTCGCCCGCCATCCTCCTATCTCTTCTTTCCGTTAAAACACACAATTCGATTATGAAATGCGATGCTGCTCGTGTCCACAGAACACCGAGGGAGAAACCACGGGAGAGAGCTCGCTGTTATCATCGTTCCACTGTGTCAGAAATCACGGTCATTCACCCACACCCACATTAACTCCCCCCCCCCTTTGGAATGAAAAGGGACATTCACTACCATCTAAATTGGTTATTTGGTATTCCGGTACTGAGCGGGAATAACGTTGCGGCTCCTCTTCCATCATTCATTCAATATTCAACACAGTGCAGCAACAGCAGCAGCAGTTATAGGAGGGAAACTTACCCTTAACGGAGGCTGAGGCTGCCAGTAGCCCCATTAACAAGAACACAACCCGGTTCCAATGGTGCGCTGCTACTCCTGCCTTCATTAGCGCAAAAATCCCTATTCCCTCCGCTTTCCTTGGCCCGGTCCTGGTATGCCTGCTAATACATCTGCATTCTGTCCTACGAACATGCCCGGTAATGTGTCCGGTTCCGTCCCGGTTCGAAGAGGCGGTCATGGCAGGTGTGTGTATTTCGGTTCGGGGGCAGCTGGCACGTTTTATTAGACGGGTTCAGAAAGAAGGTTTACTTGGTGTTCGGTGCTGAGAGAAATCCCAATGCATCGAGGCTCGGCACCGGCAACAGGACTGAACCATGTCATGCGGACCGCGGGGTTAGCAGAATCTCACCGGAGAACGATTCTCACACTGAGGAGGAGGAGAGAACAAGCCTGAGCCCACTCAGGCCAGACGAAGAAAAAAACTAAGTGGTGACTTATCCACCGCGAGAAACAATCACACAAATCCCTCTTCTACTCAAAATGTTAGATTCGATTCGAGAGGATGAATAAAAGCGAGAGATCCCTCTCTTTTTTTGTTGCCTTTTTTCCCTACGGGACAAGTGCTGGTGCTGATGGGCTTCTTATCTATTCCCAGTTAACAAGAGGTATCATCACCAATGTCGATAATCCACATTTCACAGGTCCGTTGAACGCAGGAACGCCGTAGAATAACGATTGTCCAAATCCACCAAAACTGTTCCTTTTCAAAAGTTCCCCAACCACAAGATTTTCAGAATCATTTTGATGATGTGAGAAATTAATAGATATTTTATTTCCAGTAGACTAGGCTATCGGTGCCTTCCTAAAGCGGTACATTAAAAAAAAGTACTGTCTCTATCTCTGGTTCTTACGCCAAGAGTCAGACTGCAGACCTGCTCCCACTCTCACGCTTACTCTCACTCTGCACCCCCTCCTCTCTCTCTCTCTCTCTCTCTCTCTCTCTCTCTCTCTCTCTCTCTCTCTCTCTCTCTCTTTCTCTCTCTCTCTGTCTCTCTCTCTCTCTCTTTCTATCTTTCTCTCTCTCGTGTGTGCGCGCGCGCTCTGATCTGTTTATCTCTCTCTCTGGGAAAGAAGAATTTCTATTCGCAGTAATCCAGAGATGTGGACAAACTCAACATGTTTCGTCAAATTCTGAATTCACTGGGGATGTTGGCATGCCAAGATACTGAATGCATTATGGCCAGCATTTATAAAATATAAGTGAAGATATTGTTTGATTATGATAATTATTTTTAGGCGGAATTTGTTTTCTTCGATACTACTGATTGGTGTCACATGTATTCACAACCCCAAACCGTCACAACTCAAGCGATACCCCTTCTATAGAGCAACATGTACACCGCTATTAGCCAATCACCACAGCCCTTACACTTGTTGTGACAAATAACGTATGCCAGGTTGTTCAACTGTGAAGTCATGGGAAAAATGTATCCACTACCCTTCACACCTCAGGGGCTAATCTAATCTGCCCTATATCTCTCCACTACCCTTCACACCCCAGGGGCTAATCTAATCTGCCCTATATCTCTCCACTACCCATCACACCTCAGGGGCTAATCTAATCTGCCCTATATCTCTCCACTACCCATCACATCTCAGGGGCTAATCTAATATGCCCTATATCTCTCCACTACCCTTCACACCTCAGGGGCTAATCTAATCTGCCCTATATCTCTCCACTACCCTTCACACCCCAGGGGCTAATCTAATCTGCCCTATATCTCTCCACTACCCATCACACCTCAGGGGCTAATCTAATCTGCCCTATATCTCTCCACTACCCATCACATCTCAGGGGCTAATCTAATATGCCCTATATCTCTCCACTACCCTTCACACCTCAGGGGCTAATCTAATCTGCCCTATATCTCTCCACTACCCTTCACACCCCAGGGGCTAATCTAATCTGCCCTATATCTCTCCACTACCCTTCACACCCCAGGGGCTAATCTAATCTGCCCTATATCTCTCCACTACCCATCACACCTCAGGGGCTAATCTAATCTGCCCTATATCTCTCCACTACCCATCACATCTCAGGGGCTAATCTAATATGCCCTATATCTCTCCACTACCCATCACATCTCAAGGGGCTAATCTAATCTGCCCTATATCTCTCCACTACCCTTCACATCTCAGGGGCTAATCTAATCTGCCCTATATCTCTCCACTCCCCTTCACATCTCAGGGGCTAATCTAATCTGCCCTATATCTCTCCACTACCCATCACACCTCAGGGGCTAATCTAATCTGCCCTATATCTCTCCACTACCCTTCACACCTCAGGGGCTAATCTAATCTGCCCTATATCTCTCCACTCCCCTTCACATCTCAGGGGCTAATCTAATCTGCCCTATATCTCTCCACTCCCCTTCACACCTCAGGGGCTAATCTAATCTGCCCTATATCTCTCCACTACCCTTCACATCTCAGGGGCTAATCTAATCTGCCCTATATCTCTCCACTACCCTTCACACCTCAGGGGCTAATCTAATCTGCCCTATATCTCTCCACTACCCTTCACACCTCAGGGGCTAATCTAATCTGCCCTATATCTCTCCACTACCCATCACACCTCAGGGGCTAATCTAATCTGCCCTATATCTCTCCACTCCCCATCACACCTCAGGGGCTAATCTAATCTGCCCTATATCTCTCCACTCCCCATCACATCTCAGGGGCTAATCTAATCTGCCCTATATCTCTCCACTCCCCTTCACATCTCAGGGGCTAATCTAATATGCCCTATATCTCTCCACTACCCTTCACACCTCAGGGGCTAATCTAATATGCCCTATATCTCTCCACTACCCATCACACCTCAGGGGCTAATCTAATCTGCCCTATATCTCTCCACAACTTTTCACACTTTAGGGGCTAATCTAATCTGCCCTATATCTCTCCACTACCCATCACACCTCAGGGGCTAATCTAATCTGCCCTATATCTCTCCACTCCCCTTCACACCTCAGGGGCTAATCTAATCTGCCCTATATCTCTCCACTACCCATCACACCTCAGGGGCTAATCTAATCTGCCCTATATCTCTCCACTACCCATCACACCTCAGGGGCTAATCTAATCTGCCCTATATCTCTCCACTACCCTTCACACCTCAGGGGCTAATCTAATCTGCCCTATATCTCTCCACTACCCATCACACCTCAGGGGCTAATCTAATCTGCCCTATATCTCTCCACTACCCATCACATCTCAAGGGGCTAATCTAATCTGCCCTATATCTCTCCACTACCCTTCACACCTCAGGGGCTAATCTAATCTGCCCTATATCTCTCCACTACCCTTCACACCTCAGGGGCTAATCTAATCTGCCCTATATCTCTCCACTCCCCTTCACACCCCAGGAGCTAATCTAATCTGCCCTATATCTCTCCACTCCCCATCACACCTCAGGGGCTAATCTAATCTGCCCTATATCTCTCCACTACCCTTCACACCTCAGGGGCTAATCTAATCTGCCCTATATCTCTCCACTACCCATCACACCTCAGGGGCTAATCTAATCTGCCCTATATCTCTCCACTACCCTTCACACCTCAGGGGCTAATCTAATCTGCCCTATATCTCTCCACTACCCTTCACACCTCAGGGGCTAATCTAATCTGCCCTATATCTCTCCACTACCCATCACACCTCAGGGGCTAATCTAATCTGCCCTATATCTCTCCACAACCCTTCACACCTCAGGGGCTAATCTAATCTGCCCTATATCTCTCCACTCCCCATCACACCTCAGGGGCTAATCTAATCTGCCCTATATCTCTCCACTACCCATCACACCTCAGGGGCTAATCTAATCTGCCCTATATCTCTCCACAACCCTTCACACCTCAGGGGCTAATCTAATATGCCCTATATCTCTCCACTCCCCATCACACCTCAGGGGCTAATCTAATCTGCCCTATATCTCTCCACTCCCCATCACACCTCAGGGGCTAATCTAATCTGCCCTATATCTCTCCACTACCCTTCACACCTCAGGGGCTAATCTAATCTGCCCTATATCTCTCCACTACCCTTCACACCTCAGGGGCTAATCTAATCTGCCCTATATCTCTCCACTACCCTTCACACCTCAGGGGCTAATCTAATCTGCCCTATATCTCTCCACTACCCTTCACACCTCAGGGGCTAATCTAATCTGCCCTATATCTCTCCACAACCCATCACACCTCAGGGGCTAATCTAATCTGCCCTATATCTCTCCACTACCCTTCACACCTCAGGGGCTAATCTAATCTGCCCTATATCTCTCCACTACCCTTCACACCTCAGGGGCTAATCTAATCTGCCCTATATCTCTCCACTACCCTTCACACCTCAGGGGCTAATCTAATCTGCCCTATATCTCTCCACAACCCATCACACCTCAGGGGCTAATCTAATCTGCCCTATATCTCTCCACTCCCCATCACACCTCAGGGGCTAATCTAATCTGCCCTATATCTCTCCACTACCCATCACACCTCAGGGGCTAATCTAATCTGCCCTATATCTCTCCACAACCCATCACATCTCAGGGGCTAATCTAATCTGCCCTATATCTCTCCACTCCCCTTCACACCTCAGGGGCTAATCTAATCTGCCCTATATCTCTCCACAACCCATCACATCTCAGGGGCTAATCTATTCTGCACTATATCTCTCCACTACCCTTCACACCTCAGGGGCTAATCTAATCTGCCCTATATCTCTCCACAACCCATCACACCTCAGGGGCTAATCTAATCTGCCCTATATCTCTCCACTACCCTTCACACCCGAGGGGCTAATCTAATCTGCCCTATATCTCTCCACTCCCCTTGCACATGTAAGTAGTAGGGTACATAACAACTATGATAAATACACCCTGCATAAACCATACGGGTGGGACACTCTCATGGATGTAGGCCTATCGTTGCCTGAATGATGTATCCACAGCTAGTCTTGGTAACATTATACTCCTTGCCACTCTTGTCATTTGCCAAAGAGACTGGCCTTTCGGCAAACTCAACGCTCAACACGCAGACGGATTTACGGCACAGCTGCTGATTGTTGTTGGATACAACATGAATTGTTTCCATGACAACGTTCTGAAAAATGGATGGTGTGTGCGCGTAAATGTGACGCAATATAGAGTTTGAGTTTAAGAACAGGAATCAACAAATCTGTTACGACCTGCTGCGGTCGTTCCCCGGTGAGATGGCAGTATCAATGCAAGATCACGATGTTCAAAGTACCTAGCGAGGACTCGGTAATCAGAGAGAAATAACGATATGGAAAATATTAGCCTACAAGATTCAATTGAAATACGTTTGCTTCAGTTACATCTCATTATTCGATCAAAAAAAAAAATGATAAGAAACGCAAAAAAACTGCCATATCATTCCTCGAACAAAGGCAGGCTATGCTGATCAGCATGAATTGATTACATAAAAAAAAAAAAAAATGTTGTTACGTTTCTTTAAGTTATGTTATTTGTCTCTCCTCTGTTATTGACATATGGAGTCTAGACAGGCTACTTTAGTCAACTTTCTGAATGGACAGAGAAAATAAGCGAAAATAAGCGAGACGATATAAGGCTACATTGATCACTCGTGCTTGTCTACCAAATGTATAGGTGTCCCCATAGACCTAATATTTAAATTATGGAAATGAGATCCTAATCATTATTCCAAGTTAGACGCCCATCCTACTGAAAAGACCCCCCCCATCCTGCTGATGTGAGCTGCCGGACAGCGCAATTGTTCTTGATAAGCGTTTAAGGATTAGCAAGTCGTTTTTTCTGGGGTGCCTCAGACAAAAACATGTGTTTTGTCTCTTGCTTGCACAGGTGGTGGTTGCCTAATTTCACTATAATAGGCTAGCATAAGAATTGTTAATTAATAGCCCAGCCTATGAATTAACGTCTAATTTACACATGTCATTACTGTACCCTTCTTGCAAAATGCATGTTATCTCCGCTGGCGTCTCCACTGGCGTCTCCGCTGGCGTCTCCGCTGGCCTCTCCGCTGGCGTCTCCACTGGCGTCTCCGCTGGCGTCTCCGCTGGCCTCTCCGCTGGCGTCTCCACTGGCGTCTCCGCTGGCGTCTCCGCTGGCCTCTCCGCTGGCGTCTCCGCTGGCCTCTCCACTGGCGTCTCCACTGGCGTCTCCGCTGGCGTCTCCGCTGGCCTCTCCGCTGGCGTCTCCACTGGCGTCTCCACTGGCCTCTCTCTTCCATCCTCTCTCTATTCCTCTTATAACTATTGAAACAGTAGCCTAGCCCCGTGCGTCTCCCAGAAGTAGCGATATAGTTTGGTCACTTATTAAAACAATGATGAATATATTGGGAAAGAAACACCTTGCTCGTTCTTGCTGGATATAACACAGGTCGCAGCGTTCATAAAGAAGTAGCGGTGAAGTTTAAATCGCCAGAGCTTCTCTGGTGTGCTGTAATCATACTGGCTGGTGGTCATTTTTGTAAAATATAATATACAGGAATCCTCTATTCTCCCTGCGCACAATGTTTATGTTACAATGAAATGTTTTATGTCAAAATGCCCAATGCTAGACTGTTTACAATAGAATTTAGGAAATGGTTTAGAACGTTTTCGAATATGTCTAATTTGCACAAAACTGTAGTGATTGGATGATAGCTGTGAGGGTTATCGAATCAGGATCAACTTCTCTGATATCCTGGAACTCATTGACGATGTAATGTTAATATTTGAATATTTCGCGAAAGGCCAGTGGCAAGGAGTGGAATGTTAGTTTAAATATACTGGTAATCAGGCTAATCCACAACCCCTTCACACCTCAACGGCTATATCTACGCACTATATCTTCCCACACAGCTCTTGCACCTCTGATAAATAATGAATGTGTATATATATATATCCCTATACAGCTGGGATACTGTCATGGATGTAGGTCTATCATTTCCCTGGCTGGCTGTTAAACGGTAGAGGTCCAGTTCATACTCACTACATGTGAAATTGATGCCTAAGAATCTGAAACCATTATCCAGTAAATGTGAATGTCAATTCCATCTCTGCATATAACCGCTAATTCGTTTTCCCTAATGCGTTTTGTGTAGAAACTAGTTGGGTATAATGCAATGTAGTCTGGCCTTCAACCCAGAATAAATAAAATATAAAAAAATAAAAAAAAAAAAAATCATGAACAATCCATCAGCTACATTAAAATGAATTACAAACGCGTGACAGCATGTATCCTTCCACTTCCCACTGAATCCATTGACACGTGGAGCTATAACTACTCAAAGCTATAGAAATCAGGCCTAGGCCCAAACCGGGATTAAATGCTATATTATATTAGCATTGGGATTAAGAGTAATAATAGCATAGTAGGCTACAGATATGCGGGTGGTTGAATGGACAATGTAGACCCTATTGAAAAGACCACAGTAGGCGCATGGATATGGACAAGGTGTGTGGTTAGGCCCTATTGAAAAGGCCACAGTAGGCGCATGGATACGGACAAGGTGTGTGGTTAGGCCCTATTGAAAAGGCCACAGTAGGCGCATGGATACGGACAAGGTGTGTGGTTAGGCCCTATTGAAAAGGCCACAGTAGGCGCATGGATACGGACAAGGTGTGTGGTTAGGCCCTATTGAAAAGGCCACAGTAGGCGCATGGATACGGACAAGGTGTGTGGTTAGGCCCTATTGAAAAGGCCACAGTAGGCGCATGGATACGGACAAGGTGTGTGGTTAGGCCCTATTGAAAAGACCACAGTAGGCGCATGGATACGGACAAGGTGTGTGGTTAGGCCCTATTGAAAAGACCACAGTAGGCGCATGGATACGGACAAGGTGTGTGGTTAGGACCAATTAGAAAAAGCTATGACTGAGAGTGAAAAGGCTATGACTCCCCATCCGGGAAGTAACTGATTACATGTAGTCTGATTAGAAAAATATGTCAATGTAATCCGTTACTGTTACCAGACAAAATAATGTAATCAGATTACAGATATTGTTGAAAAACGAAATGATCTCGAAATTCAGAAAATATGTTTGCGAAAGAAATACATTAGGCCTGTGCATTCTTTTTTCTCAATGACAATCAATTCAGCATTGAACAAATGTCACACAACTTGTTCCCTCATTGATAACATAAACGTGATAATAGGATAGTTATAATAATTTATCCCATTCTGCTCAGAAAAACCTTGGACATTATATTAGTTATTTCCTTTCCCATTCAAGAGTTGCGGAGCATTTTCTTGTAGGCCGATATGTCCTGTTAGCTCATTTACTCGTGTTTCTTGGTTGTAAAGGGAGTAACGTTAGAAGAGATACTGTCTCTACCACACCAGGGAATGCAAATATGGTCTTGTGTTGACACAGATCAACAATGGAAGGCACAATCCACAGAATACTGTCCAGGTTGGCTTTTATTAAATAACAGCTATTCAAGCAAGAAAAAAGAAAAAAACTGTTTATTTTTTAAATATTTATCTTACAAATTTGACATCATGTTTTCATAAGTTGTTTATATAGGCTATTTTGTTGAAAAACGTGATATTAAGCTTCATACTCTGAAGACGCCAATTATAAAAGCAGCACATTTTCTGATTAAGGTTGTGTGGTCCAAACATTTCATATTAGGCTAAACACCATCCCTAAATTATGACTGTCAACATTACTTTGAATAATATTATTTTATATTTTCAGTCGGCCTTGACTTTGTTTTGTTATTGAAATTCCAATCTCCAAAATGTCTTTGCCAACTAATAAGCGCAGGTCGCGTTCTATAGAAGCAACGATCATGTCACCATGGTTGCAGTTATGCTTTTGTTATTTTTCATTGCCATTCAAATTCAAAAACAAATTCAAACCCCAAACATTCCAATCAATACTTTTCATCATTAATCCTATGGATCTGAAAGGATGCTTGTCGGAAAATAATAATTTGATCGCCCAAACATCAAGGGAAATGATACCGGATGATCCTTTCAGGCCGCGCCGGACCGCTTTGAAGCGGTCTTGGAGCACCGTGGGACCGTTTCCTCGCTCCCTTTGGATCCATCCAGGTGTACCGGAGGATGACTTTGACCGAGTCTGTGCCAAAATATGGAGAGACTCGAAGAAAGCTGAATTAGGAATATGGCCACACATGGAGAAGGACAACATGGCCCCAGCTAACGAACACCCACCGGCTCAGGACATCCCACCGGCTCCACCGGCTCGGGACGGGCGCGCAGAAGAGGACGCGGTCCCCCCTGTGAGGCCTCAAAACATCCACTGCGAAGTCCGAGACAATAAGTGTCCTGTTACACGGAGGAAACCTATGCTTATCAAAATCACAGATCCAAGGTAACCTCTCACCTCACCGTCTGATTATGATGTACTACTATAGCGTTAACTCCCCAAAGCATCAAGCAAGAAATGTAGTCCATTGTGTCGATATCTTCCTATACATTTTCAGTTTAGGCCAATCAGAATCGCCCAGCTCCATGTGTCGTGAGTGATGCTACACTTAGCTGTATCCAATCATCAATGGACGTGTTCCTAAAATAGCGTCTCGTGTTTCAGAGTGCATAGTTCGATTATCGGTTCATAAATCCTAGAGCGTTTCGCTCACGGAGCGTTTTCAGAGCGCACACTGGACGCTCTGGCGGATGAGTAGGTTTTATCCGCGCGTTCTGACCGCACACTGGACGCTCTGGCGGATGAGTAGGGTTTATCCGCGCGTTCTGACCGCACACTGGACGCTCTGGCGGATGAGTAGGGTTTATCCGCGCGTTCTGACCGCACACTGGACGCTCTGGCGGACGAGTAGGGTTTATCCGCGCGTTCTGACCTCACACTGGACGCTCTGGCGGATGTGTAGGGTTTATCCGCGCGTTCTGACCGCACACTGGACGCTCTGGCGGATGAGTAGGGTTTATCCGCGCGTTCTGACCTCACACTGGACGCTCTGGCGGATGTGTAGGGTTTATCCGCGCGTTCTGAACTCACACTGGACGCTCTGGCGGATGAGTAGGTTTTATCCGAGCGTTCTGACCGCACATTAACTGTCAAAGACTCAAGCTAACTGGCTAAAGTTGGCTAGATTGCTAGCTACTTCCAGACACTAATGAGAGAACACCTCACTCTGACCATTTTACTCCCGCTAGCAGAGCCGGTTAGAATGTTTTCATGTTATCTATTAGTAACTGTAACTGTGCTGCTGGCAACAATTTAAAGTAGTTATTTTGAGAGGGCTCTGAAATCAGAGCAGATAGTCAAGAGTGCATTTACTGACACACCCAATGTGAATGTAAAGGAGGGTTGCTCAAATCACATCAAATGTATTTTTAAAGCCCTTCTTACATCAGCTGATGTCTCAAAGTGCTGTACAGAAACCCAGCCTAAAACCCCAAACAGCAAGCAATGCAGGTGTAGAAAAACTCCCTAGAAAGGCCAAAACCTAGGAAGAAACCTAGAGAGGAACCAGGCTCTGAGGTGTGGCCAATTCATGAATGGTCCAGGGCTGTCAAACACTTGATTTGTCTTATGTTTTACAGGATATACAGCGTATCTCCACATTATGAGGTTTGGAATAGTACTGTGAAGTTGTGAAAATGACGACAATGCCGTTTTAGTGTAGCTTAGAGCTGTTTAAAAAAGCCAACCTGAAGTTTCAGCCTGTTTTAGTGGGATGGAGCTTTGGCCCGCCTGGTGATATCACCAGGTGGTAAATTAGTTAATAGACCAATAAAAGAGTTCCAATCCTCTCTGCCAATAACAGTTTAGTTTTCAGTTTTCTCCCGCTCACTCTGGAGGAGATGGCCTCCTTTTGCGGTCACTGGCGGGTTAGCTGCTGGCCTCACCATCCCTTCACGCTAATGCTCAGCCATATGTTCAGGATCCAACGGGCCGAGGTGAGCGGCCCGGGCCCTGGTGCACCGTCTGTTCCGCATCGGGGCTCGGCGCATAAAAAAATAAATACCCGGAGACCAGCGGCTGTCCCGCGACTTGCCCCCGTGCGAGGGAGGGAGGGAAGGAGGGATGCATGGAGAGAGGGAGAGGCAGAAGTTCACCGTTTACCCATGTTTGGTTTAGCTAGCGGCTGCTGTTTGTTGACTTGGCAGCTCTGAACAGGTGATTGTGTGTTTTAGGAGGAGTCTGTCTGTGTAGCTACAGGTCTATGTGACCATGGGTGGGATGAGCTGATTCAATGGCACGCGATAGTATAGCATGAAAATGATGTTGATAGATCATGGATGTAAAGGTGTTCAATTAATGATTTAGCCATGATTCATCATAATGATTACCGTCCCCATCATCATCATCATCATCATCATCATCATGACATATACAGAATTCATGATCCATGAAAGGCCATCCTTGAACCATCTCAACCCTCTCCCTCTCTCTCTCCCTCTTTCTCGCTCTCTCTCCCTCTTTCTCGCTTCCTCTCTCTCTCTCCCTCTCTCTCTCTCTCTTGCTTTTTCTTTCTCTCTCTCTTTCTCTCTCTCTCTATCTCCCTCTCTCTCTCTCTTCCCCTCTCTCTCTCTCTCCTCCCCTCTCGCTATCCTGCTCTCCCTCTCCCTCTCCCTCTCTCTCTCTCTCTCTCTCTTCCCCTCTCTCTCTCCTCCCCTCTCGCTATCCTGCTCCCCCCCTCTCTCTCTCTCTTTCAATCTCTCACTCTCACCCTCTCCCTCTCCCTCTCCCTCTCTCTCTCTCTCTCTCTCTCTCTCTCTCTCTCTCCTTCTCTCTCTCTCTTCCCCTCCCTCTATCCTGCTCCCCCCTGTCTCTCTCCCTCTCTCTCTCTTCCCCTCCCTCTATCCTGCTCCCCCCTGTCTCTCTCCCTCTCTCTATCCTGCTCCCCCCTCTATATCTCTCTCTGTTTCTCTCTCGCTCTCTGAATAGGCTGGATGAGATCTCTCTGATGGTGGAGAGGGAGTTCCAGACTTTGACGTCACAGACAGAGAAAGAACGACGTGACCTCTCCGGCTCCTCTCAGCGCCCTGACGATGTCCGGTGTGACGACTGTTCCCATGGCGATGACCCCACTTGGGAGACGCAGGTGGAGAAGAAGGAGGAGGAAAAGGTTAGAATTTTACTACACCAGAGATAATGGGTTTGATCATCAGATAGGCCACTAAGGGGTGGTTTCCTGGACCCATTTAAGCCTAGTGCTGGACAAAAAAAGGCGATCTAAATGGACAATCTGAAAGGGTAAACTACCCCTCTATGTATTAAGTTGCTTTTAATATATTTATAAAAAAAAACATTTGTTTAGATGACCATGTTATTCTATTTTTCAAATACTAGGTGAACCCAGAGGAGGAGCAAAGGAGGGACATTGAGAAGTACCTCAGGGGCCTCCTGATCCCAGGGCAGGAGGGTAGAGGGGAGGCCAGCTCCATCATAGAGGAACCTCTCGACCTACCTAACCCTTACCTGTTGGACTCCATCCTGCTGAACCCCGACCTCGGTGCTAACCTCTCCCCCTTAGTTCCCGACTTGCTCCCTGATCTCTCATCCCTGCTCCACGACCTGGCCCCCAGCGAAGACGATTTTCCCCCTCTGCCGAGCGCCGCGTCTCCATGGCAAGGTGACAGGTTGTGGCAGGGCTCTCCGCCTGCCAACCTCCCAACGCCTCTCATCCCCATCCCTGGCCCCTTCAACCTTCTGAGCAAAGTGCCTGCCTGTATCAAGGCCTCCGCTTCAGCTCCAGCCCCAACTCCTGTCCCAGTCCCAGTCCCAGCTCCAGCCAAGATCCCGGCTATCCAGGTCACAGCCACAGCCCGTTCTTCAACTCCAGCCCCAGCAAAGATCCCATCAATGAGGATTATGGTTCCAGCCGCAACCCCGGCTCCAGCCAAGGTCCCATCCTTCAGGATTACGGACCCAAACAAGGCCGGAGCTCCATCTCCATCAACAACCCAGCAGGAGCTTTATGACCTGATGACTGACTTCCCAGCCCTCCAGCCCCAGGGGAAAGCACCTCCGCTGGGCTTGCAGCAGCCTGCCAATGCCCCGTGTCAGGCTCCATCCAGCAATGTGGAGCTACTTCTCCAGGACCTACCCTACAGTGCCTTGTTCAAGGCCCAGGAAGGTGACCGGGAGCTGGGCAGACAGGATGGTAAAATAAGGGCCAAGGGACCCAAGAAGATAGAGTCAGAACCTGAGGAGGAACCTCAGGACATTCCCATTGTTACTGATGATGTTGACCAGTGGCCTGAGATCACCACTACCAAGCAGCCTGCATTCACCCAAGCCGCTCAACAGGTTATAGCAGGTAAAATATCTTAAAATATCTTAAAATATTATTTTTTTGAATGACGAATATTTTCCACTGAATATGATATGTTCTGCCATCGCTACCCAAATATCACTATCATACTAACACTGGCAACTGTTGAACAAAGGCCATCCATCCAAAATGTGATGAAGCAGGCCTGAAGCATGTCCATGTCATTATAGATGTTTCATATGAAGCAGGACTGATATATGTCATTGTCAACGTAGGTGTTTCATATGAAGCAGGACTGAAACATGTCCATGTCAACGTAGGTGTTTCATATGAAGCAGGACTGAAACATGTTGATGTCATCATAGGTGTTTCATATGAAGCAGGACTGAAACATGTCCATGTCAACGTAGGTGTTTCATATGAAGCAGGACTGAAACATGTCGATGTCATCGTAGGTGTTTCATATGAAGCAGGACTGAAACATGTCCATGTCAACGTAGGTGTTTCATATGAAGCAGGACTGAAACATGTCCATGTCAACGTAGGTGTTTCATATGAAGCAGGACTGAAACATGTCGATGTCATCATAGGTGTTTCATATGAAGCAGGACTGAAACATGTCCATGTCATCATAGGTGTTTCATATGAAGCAGGACTGAAACATGTCCATGTCAACGTAGGTGTTTCATATGAAGCAGGACTGAAACATGTCGATGTCATCGTAGGTGTTTCATATGAAGCAGGACTGAAACATGTCCATGTCAACGTAGGTGTTTCATATGAAGCAGGACTGAAACATGTCCATGTCAACGTAGGTGTTTCATATGAAGCAGGACTGAAACATGTCGATGTCATCGTAGGTGTTTCATATGAAGCAGGACTGAAACATGTTGATGTCATCATAGGTGTTTCATATGAAGCAGGACTGAAACATGTCAATGTCAACGTAGGTGTTTCATATGAAGCAGGACTGAAACATGTCGATGTCATCGTAGGTGTTTCATATGAAGCAGGACTGAAACATGTCGATGTCATCGTAGGTGTTTCATATGAAGCAGGACTGAAACATGTCGATGTCATCATAGGTGTTTCATATGAAGCAGGACTGAAACATGTCCATGTCAACGTAGGTGTTTCATATGAAGCAGGACTGAAACATGTCCATGTCAACGTAGGTGTTTCATATGAAGCAGGACTGAAACATGTCCATGTCAACGTAGGTGTTTCATATGAAGCAGGACTGAAACATGTCCATGTCAACGTAGGTGTTTCATATGAAGCAGGACTGAAACATGTCCATGTCAACGTAGGTGTTTCATATGAAGCAGGACTGAAACATGTCCATGTCAACGTAGGTGTTTCATATGAAGCAGGACTGAAACATGTCGATGTCATCATAGGTGTTTCATATCTAATCTAGTCATTTATAGTTGCAGAGAATGGTGTAGGTAGACAACATGGTCAGTTATACTTGTTGGACATTGGATGGTAAAGAGTTAGCCTCTTACAGCTACCCCCCCACCCCCCCTTCTTTCAATTTCCGCCTGAAGACATACCCAAATCTAACTGCCTCTAGCTCAGGCCCAGAAGCAAGGATATGCATATTATTGGTACCATTTGAAAGAAAACACTCTGAAGTTTGTGTAAATGTGAATTGAATGTAGGAGAATATAACACAATAGATCTGGTTTAGATAATACAATGAAAAAACCATACGTTTTTTTCTTTTTAATTGTTGTTTCATCATCTTTAAAATGAACAAGATAAAACAAACATTCAGATATGAATATGGGGACAGTTTCAGTGAAAAACATAAGAGGGCAACAGTACTTGTGCAAAGTTTCAGAATGATAACTTCCAAAATGAGTCATTATCATTAATAGAACAATTGGTCAGGAGACTGTAAAACGGCTTCTATTCTCTCAAGCACCCTTCTTAGGTTGTTGTAACTCAGACGTTTTGCGGTTGGAATTGCAGTGTAACTCAGACGTTTAGTGGTTGGAATTGCAGTGTAACTCAGACGTTTTGTGGTTGGAATTGCAGTGTAACTCAGACGTTTTGCGGTTAGAATTGCAGTGTAACTCAGACGTTTAGTGGTTGGAATTGCAGTGTAACTCAGACGTTTTGTGGTTGGAATTGCAGTGTAACTCAGACGTTTTGCGGTTAGAATTGCAGTGTAACTCAGACGTTTAGTGGTTGGAATTGCAGTGTAACTCAGACGTTTTGTGGTTGGAATTGCAGTGTAACTCAGACGTTTTGCGGTTAGAATTGCAGTGTAACTCAGACGTTTTGTGGTTAGAACTGCAGTGTAACTCAGACGTTTTGTGGTTGGAATTGCAGTGTAACTCAGACGTTTTGTGGTTGGAATTGCAGTGTAACTCAGACGTTTTGCGGTTAGAATTGCAGTGTAACTCAGACGTTTTGTGGTTAGAACTGCAGTGTAACTCAGACGTTTTGTGGTTGGAATTGCAGTGTAACTCAGACGTTTTGCGGTTGGAATTGCAGTGTAACTCAGACGTTTTGTGGTTAGAATTGCAGTGTAACTCAGACGTTTTGTGGTTGGAATTGCAGTGTAACTCAGACGTTTTGCGGTTAGAATTGCAGTGTAACTCAGACGTTTTGCGGTTGGAATTGCAGTGTAACTCAGACGTTTTGTGGTTAGAACTGCAGTGTAACTCAGACGTTTTGCGGTTAGAATTGCAGTGTAACTCAGACGTTTTGTGGTTAGAACTGCAGTGTAACTCAGACGTTTTGTGGTTGGAATTGCAGTGTAACTCAGACGTTTTGCGGTTGGAATTGCAGTGTAACTCAGACGTTTTGTGGTTAGAATTGCAGTGTAACTCAGACGTTTTGCGGTTGGAATTGCAGTGTAACTCAGACGTTTTGTGGTTAGAATTGCAGTGTAACTCAGACGTTTTGTGGTTAGAACTGCAGTGTAACTCAGACGTTTTGTGGTTGGAATTGCAGTGTAACTCAGACGTTTTGCGGTTGGAATTGCAGTGTAACTCAGACGTTTTGTGGTTAGAATTGCAGTGTAACTCAGACGTTTTGCGGTTGGAATTGCAGTGTAACTCAGACGTTTTGTGGTTAGAATTGCAGTGTAACTCAGACGTTTTGTGGTTAGAATTGCAGTACGTAATGAGAATGTAGACGTGCGCTTGCAACTTTTGACAGGATTGTTTTGTCAGGACCAACAAAATGGAGATTTCCTTTTTTTTTAATAAAGGTCCAATATTTTCACAATTGTTGTGATTGGAGGATAGCTTTGAGTGAGGGTGATCCAATCATGATCAAATCCTCTGTTCTTCTCAAACTCATTAATTAATTAATGTTCAAATTTAAAGATAGCAGGAAGGCCAAAGTCTTTGGCACATGACATGGAGTACAGGGAGTGGATTAGCTAATCTAATTAGATCCGCGTCTCACAAAGACACGGCAGCTGGAACCAAAAATCTCGAATTTGGACTCATCAGACCAGATGTCCACCGGTCTAATGTCCATTGCTCGTGTTTCTTGGCCCAAACAAGTTCTATTCTTCTTAATGGTGTCTTTTAGTAGTGGTTTCTTTGCAGCAATATCAACCATAAAGGCCTGATTCACGCAGTCTCCTCTGAACAGTTGAGATGTGTCTGTTTTAAAAAATATATATATTTAACCAGGCAAGTCAACACAACCGATTGGCTCAAACACATTAAGAAGAAGTACATTCCACTAATTAACTGTTAACAAGGCACACCTGTTAATTGAAATGCATTCCAGGTGACTCCCTCATGAAGCTGGTTGAGAGAATCCCAAGAATGTGCAAAGCTTTCATCAAGGTAAAGGGTGGCTACTTTGAAGAATCTCAAATATAAAATATATTTTTATTTGTTTAACACTTTTTTGGTTTCTACATGATTCCATATGTGTTATTTCATAGTTCTGACGTCTTCCCTATTATTCTACAATGTAGAAAATAGTAAAAACAAAGAAAAAAACCCTTGAATGAGTAGGTGTGTCCACACTTTTGACTGGTCCTGTATATTTTATATCTGTGCTGTTTCCCAGAAGTTCTAAACATATTTACGTTTTACATTAGTTATCTTGTTTTTTTTTTTTGGTCCCACCCTTCAGCTCTTACTCAACCCCTCCCATCTATTTACAGCACATTTAACAGACGCTCTTATCCAGAGCCTATTGACAGTAGCGACTGCAACGTGGGAAGTGAACCCACAACCTCTGGTGTTTCCAGCACCATGCTCTAGCAGCTGAGCTACACAGGCTTGAACACCATCCTGTTTGGATTTCAATTTGCCGTATATTTTTCAACTGCACAAGTTCTGAACCTTTCTCCTCTCATAGTTTCTACAGATAGCACAAAAAATATATACATGTTTAATTTACTAAGATTATTATTACTATATTATTGATTGATTGACGATGACTTTTTAAATCACCCAGCGCTGTTGGTATTTTTTCCTCCTCCAGTGGGGTCAAGGGTCAAGGTAAATCTAGAGGCCAAAATGGTTGCCTTAGGGTATTGATCTGGTGTTACTGTTGTGTCACGACTGGTAATCCCTTAATCCAACATTGACACACACACACACACACACACACACACACACACACACACACACACACACACACACACACACACACACACACACACACACACACACACACACACACACACACACCTGTATGTCTGCTGAGTAGGTGTAAACTCAGTGTGACTTCTGGATGACTCAGTAGGGAATGTTTTATAATTAGCGAGTATTAACGCAGTGTCACTCAGTGTGACTTCTGGGTGACTCAGTAGGGACTGTTTTATAATTAGCGAGTGTTAACGCAGTGTCACTCAGTGTGACTTCTGGATGACTCAGTAGGGAATGTTTTATAATTAGCGAGTATTAACGCAGTGTCACTCAGTGTGACTTCTGGATGACTCAGTAGGGACTGTTTTATAATTAGCGAGTGTTAACGCAGTGTCACTCAGTGTGACTTCTGGATGACTCAGTAGGGACTGTTTTATAATTAGCGAGTATTAACGCAGTGTCACTCAGTGTGACTTCTGGATGACTCAGTAGGGACTGTTTTATAATTAGCGAGTATTAACGCAGTGTCACTCAGTGTGACTTCTGGATGACTCAGTAGGGACTGTTTTATAATTAGCGAGTATTAACGCAGTGTCACTCAGTGTGACTTCTGGGTGACTCAGTAGGGAATGTTTTATAATTAGCGAGTATTAACGCAGTGTCACTCAGTGTGACTTCTGGATGACTCAGTAGGGAATGTTTTATAATTA
>NW_024059945.1:0-5000 GCF_016432855.1 Salvelinus namaycush | reverse complement strand
CCTTTCTGACAGTTTTTGTAGTTTACTTTTCTTGGGTTTCTCCCGCCGCGCTCAGAATCAGACTTATTTTCTGCTTAGCATTGATTTATGCCCCCATCTCTGCAATCAAATCAGTTGGATTTGATTTTCCCTTTATTAGAGGGCAATTAAGTGAATGTGTTTTTATTGAGTTCGGGGGGCTGGCTGGTCTGGTCTGGCGTGTCTTAGCTCGCTGGAGCTGTCTGGTTGCCACCGTACAGCATCACAGTGCCTAAAAAACAGTGAAATAAATAGACAATTGAAAATGCATCCTCTCCCCCTCCTCGTCCCCACTGGACCCTACCAGACTAGAGCAGGTGCTGAGACAAAAGCCAGCCAAATAGTTCTGTTTAGCAGCATGATCGATGGGCTGTTGCAAATTTATGGAGAGAGTTTGGAAGAGGGACTTTTGGAAGGGGGTCTATGAATGTTAAATGAGTGTGTGTGCGCGTGTATTTGTGTGTCTCTGTGGTTTTGTGAGTGTCTGATGGTTCACGTGTCGAATTGTGTGTGTATCACCCTGGCATGTGGTAGATTTTATTAACAAACTTTCCCCAAGCGATCAGCCCTCTCTCTCCTCAATTTACATGTAGGCTTGGCCAAACTTTCCCCAAGTAATCAGCCCTCTCTCTCCTCAATTTACATGTAGGCTTGGCCAAACTTTCCCCCAGTAATCAGCCCTCTCTCTCCTCAATTTACATGTAGGCTTGGCCAAACTTTCCCCCAGTAATCAGCCCTCTCTCTCCTCAATTTACATGTAGGCTTGGCCAAACTTTCCCCCAGTAATCAGCCCTCTCTCTCCTCAATTTAAATGTAGGCTTGGCCAAACTTTCCCCCAGTAATCAGCCCTCTCTCTCCTCAATTTACATGTAGGCTTGGCCAAACTTTCCCCCAGTAATCAGCCCTCTCTCTCCTCAATTTAAATGTGGGCTTGGCCAAACTTTCCCCCAGTAATCAGCCCTCTCTCTCCTCAATTTACATGTGGGCTTGGCCAAACTTTCCCCCAGTAATCAGCCCTCTCTCTCCTCAATTTACATGTAGGCTTGACTAAACATTCCCCCAGTGATCAGCCCTCTTTCTTGGCCATGAAGCCAGGCTGTGTGCTGTTGCTAGGCTACACAGGTCTCTTGTTCGTTGGTGTTTTAGCCTTTTTTCCCTGTGTGTGTCTATGTGTGTCTGTGTGTGTGTGTGTGTGTGTGTGTGTGTGTGTGTGTGTGTGTGTGTGTGTGTGTGTGTGTGTGTGTGTGTGTGTGTGTGTGTGTGTGTGTGTGTGTGTGTGTGTGTCTGTGTCTGTGTCTGTGTCTGTGTCTGTGTCTGTGTGTGTGTGTGTTTCTAAATATATGTGTTTGTGTGTGTGAACTTTACCTCATCACAGCGTTACCTCATTAAATATCTAATTAAGTTAAAAGGTGATTTGAGCAGGAACATATTCTTTCATATTTATCATTAATTACATAAAAAAACAGGGAACAAATTAGCTCTCTCTCCTGATAATACTACTATGGATTTCAATGGAAAGCCAGAGACCGTTTTATATGTCTGTGTTTCCAGACTCGTGTCTGTGTTTCCAGACTCTTGTCTGTGTTTCCAGACTCGTGTCTGTGTTTCCAGACTCTGTCTGTGTTTATAGACTCGTGTCTGTGTTTCCAGACTCGTGTCTGTGTTTCCAGACTCTGTCTGTGTTTATAGACTCGTGTCTGTGTTTCCAGACTCGTGTCTGTGTTTCCAGACTCTTGTCTGTGTTTCCAGACTCGTGTCTGTGTTTCCAGACTCTGTCTGTGTTTCCAGACTCGTGTCTGTGTTTCCAGACTCGTGTCTGTGTTTCCAGACTCTGTCTGTGTTTATAGACTCGTGTCTGTGTTTATAGACTCGTGTCTGTGTTTCCAGACTCTGTCTGTGTTTCCAGACTCGTGTCTGTGTTTCCAGACTCTGTCTGTGTTTATAGACTCGTGTCTGTGTTTATAGACTCGTGTCTGTGTTTCCAGACTCTTGTCTGTGTTTCCAGACTCGTGTCTGTGTTTCCAGACTCTTGTCTGTGTTTCCAGACCCTGTCTGTGTGTTTAGGGCTGTGGTTTGGTGGTAGTGGTACTATGAGCTACAGGGGAGACATGGAAGCTGGGAAAGTTAACCCAGTGGTTAACCCCTTTTCATCAGCTATCATCAGTTGAAATTGAGAATTTCTGTTCTGTGTTGCCTGTGGCCAGTGATGTATTTGTGTACGTGTGTGACTGTGTGTGACTGTGTGTGAATGTGTGTGACTGTTTGTAACTGTGTGTGTGTGACTTTGTTTGTGTGACTGTGTGTGTGTGTCTGTGTTTGTGTGTGTGTGACCTTGTGTGTGTGTTTGTGTCAAATTTAATCCAATCAAATCGAATTTTATTTGTCACATACACTTTGTTAGCAGATGTTAATGCGAGTGTAGCGAAATGCTTGTGCTTCTGGTTCCGACAATGCAGTAATATCTAACAAATAATCTAACAAATTCCCCAACAACTACCTAATACACACAAATCTAAAGGAGGAATGAGAATATGTACATATAAATATATGGATGAGCGATGGCCGAGCGGCATAGGCAAGATGCAATAGATGGTATAAAATACAGTATATACATGTGATATGAGTAATGTAAGATATGTAAACATTATTAAAGTGTTGTTTAAAGTGACTATTGATCCATTTATTAAAGTGTCCAGTTATTGGGTCTAAATGTAGGCAGTAGCCTCTCTGAGTTAGTGATTGCTTTTTAGAAGTCTGATGTCCTTGAGATAGAAGCTGTTTTTCAATCTCTCGGTCTCAGCTTTGATGCACCTGTACTGACCTCGCCTTCTGGATGATAGCGGGGTGAACAGGCAGTGGCTCAGGTGGTTGTTGTCCTTGATGATCTTTTTGGCCTTCCTGTGACATCGGGTGGTGTAGGTGTCCTCGAGGGCAGGTATGCCTCCGGTGATGCGTTGTGTAGACGGTACCACCTTCTGGAGAGCCTTACGGTTGAGGATGAATGCAGTTGCCGTACCAGGCGGTGATACAGCCCGACAGGATGCTCTAGATTGTGCATCTGTAGAAGTTTGTGAGTGTTTTCGGTGACAAGCCGAATTTCTTCAGCCTCCTGATTTTGAAGAGGCGCTGTTGCGCCTTCTTCACCACGCTGTCTGTGTGGGTGGACCATTTCAGTATGTCCGAGATGTGTACGCCGAGGAACTTAAAACTTTCCACCTTCTCCACTGCTGTCCTGTTGATGTGGATAGGGGGCTGCTCCCTCTGCTGTTTCCTGAAGTCCACGATCATCTCCTTAGTTTTTTTGACATTGAGTGAATGGTTGTTTTCCTGACACCACACTCCGAGTACCCTCACCACCTTCCCTTTAGGCCGTCTCGTTGTTGTTGGTGCAATACTGTTGTTTCGTCTGCAGACTTGATGATTGAGTTGGAGCCGTGCTTGGCCACGCAGTAATGGGTGAACAGGGAGTACAGGAGGGGGCTGAGCACGCACCCTTGTGGGGCCCCAGTGTTGAGGATCAGCGAAGTGGAGATGTTTTTTCCTACCTTCACCACCTGGGGGCGACCCATCAGGAAGTCCAGGACCCCATTGCACAGGGCGGGGTTCAGACCCAGGGCCCCGAGCTTAAGGCACTTCCGGTTGGCACAGGAAGCTGAAAGAAAACACATATCCTCCTTGGCCGTAGGCTTTTACAGAAACCTGAGTTCTAAGTCTTTACGTTAAGAACTGACTGATTTGCAGAGGGTTGAATGCAGTGTTTTTCACAAACTGCAGGTTGGGTATATCACACATTTTTAGGGCGATTTTAACCATTTACTGTTGCTCCAGGAAGCTTAAAATAATCTCAGGTAGTCCTCATAGTGGCCTGATGGATTGTCATCGAAGACAATTTGATATGGCATTCATAACCCACATAGGCTTCAGGTTGAAGTTAGGGGAGCAGTCAATGTATTCCTATGGGGAGAGATGTCATTGTAAACTGTGAGATGAAAAAAAACTGTTTTTACTGTTAAGGATTAATGCCACACGGTCAAGGTTAGGCTTGCACAGATCGGGAGGACCTTAGGCACGTTCTTATAATCTTATTTTATTCTACACTCTTATCTTATTCTACACTCTTATCTTATTCTAGACGCTTATCTTATTCTATACAGTTTCTTATTATAGACTCCTATCTTTTTGGAGATTCTTATGCTTGACTCTTATCTTATTCTAGACTCTTATTCTAGACTCTTATTCTAGACTCTTATCTTATTATTGACTTATTCTAGACTCTCATTCTAGACTCTTATTCTAGACTCTTATTCTAGACTCTTATTCTAGACTCTTATCTTATTATTGACTCTTATCTTATTCTACACTTTTATCTTATTCTAGACTCTTATCTTATGCTAGACTCTAATCTTATGCTAGACTCTATCTTATTCTAGACTCTAATCTTATGCTAGACTCTTATTTTATTCTAGAATCTTATCTTATTATAGACTCCTATCTTTTTGGGGATTCTTATGCTTGACTCTTATCTTATTCTAGACTCTTATTCTAGACTCTTATTCTAGACTCTTATCTTATTCTAGACTCTTATTCTAGACTCTTATTCTAGACTCTTATTCTAGACTCTTATCTTATTCTAGACTCTTATTCTAGACTCTTATTCTAGACTCTTATCTTATTCTAGACTCTTATTCTAGACTCTTATCTTATTCTAGACTCTTATTCTAGACTCTTATTCTAGACTCTTATTCTAGACTCTTATCTTATTATTGACTCTTATCTTATTATTGACTCTTATTCTAGACTCTTATTCTAGACTCTTATCTTATTCTAGACTCTTATTCTAGACTCCTATTCTAGACTCTTATCTTATTCTAGACTCTTATTCTAGACTCTTATTCTAGACTCTTATCTTATTCTAGACTCTTATTCTAGACTCTTATTCTAGACTCTTATCTTATTATTGACTCTTATCTTATTATTGACTC
>NW_024059944.1:0-29645 GCF_016432855.1 Salvelinus namaycush | reverse complement strand
GGACATATGGAGTCCTCCAACCAGGAGGAGATGAGCAGGACATATGGAGTCCTCCAACCAGGAGGATGATGAGCTAGATATGGAGTCCTCCAACCAGGATGTCTGGGATCAGAGGAGCAGGACATATGGAGTCCTCCAACCAGGAGGAGATGAGCAGGACATATGGAGTCCTCCAACCGGAGAGATGAGCAGGACATATGGAGTCCTCCAATCAGGATTCCTGGAATCAGGAGGAGATGAGCAGGACATATGGAGTCCTCCAACCAGGAGGAGATGAGAGGACATATGGAGTCCTCCAACCAGGAGGAGATGAGCAGGACATATGGAGTCCTCCAACCAGGAGGAGATGAGCAGGACATATGGAGTCCTCCAACCAGGAGGAGATGAGCAGGACATATGGAGTCCTCCAACCAGGAGGAGATGAGCAGGACATATGGAGTCCTCCAACCAGGATGTCTGGAATCAGGAGGAGATGAGCAGGACATATGGAGTCCTCCAACCAGGATTCCTGGAATCAGGAGGAGATGAGCAGGACATATGGAGTCCTCCAACCAGGAGGAGATGAGCAGGACATATGGAGTCCCTCCAACCAGGAGGAGATGAGCAGGGACATATGGAGTCCTCCAACCAGGATTCCTGGAATCAGGAGGAGATGAGCAGACATATGGAGTCCTCCAACCAGGATGTCTGGAATCAGGAGGAGATGAGCAGGACATATGGAGTCCTCCAACCAGGATGTCTGGAATCAGGAGGAGATGAGCAGGACATATGGAGTCCTCCAACCAGGATTCCTGAATCAGGAGGAGATGAGCAGGACATATGGAGTCCTCCAACCAGGAGGAGAATGAGCAGGACATATGGAGTCCTCCAATCAGAAAGGAGATGAGCAGGACATATGGAGTCCTCCAACCAGGAGGAGATGAGCAGGACATATGGAGTCCTCCAACCAGGATTCCTGGAATCAGGAGGAGATGAGCAGGACATTGGAGTCCTCCAACCAGGATGTCTGGAATCAGGAGGAGATGAGCAGGACATATGGAGTCCTCCAACCAGGAGGAGATGAGCAGGACATATGGAGTCCTCCAATCAGGAGGAGATGAGCAGGACATATGGAGTTCTCCAACCAGAAGGAGATGAGCAGGACATATGGAGTCCCTCACCAGGAGGATACAGGACATATGGAGTCCCAGGAGGATGAGCAGGACATATGGAGTCCTCCAACCAGGATGTTCCTGGAATCAGGGAGAGATGAGCAGGACATATGGAGTCCTCCAACCAGGATGTCCTGGAATCAGGAGGAGATGAGCAGGACATATGGAGTCCTCCAACCAGGAGGAGATGAGCAGGACATATGGAGTCCTCCAATCAGGATTCCTGGAATCAGGAGGAGATGAGCAGGACATATGGAGTCCTCCAACCAGGATTCCTGGAATCAGGAGGAGATGAGCAGGACATATGGAGTCCTCCAACCAGGAGGAGATGAGGCAGGACATATGGAGTCCTCCAACCAGGATGTCTGGGAATCAGGAGGAGATGAGCAGGACATATGGAGTCCTCCAACCAGGAGGAGATGAGGCAGGACATATGGAGTCCTCCAACCAGGAGGAGATAGGCAGGACATATGGAGTCCTCCAACCAGGATGTCTGGGATCAGGAGGAGATGAGCAGGACATATGGAGTCCTCCAACCAGGAGGAGATGAGCAGGACATATGGAGTCCTCCAACCAGGAGGAGATGAGCAGGGACATATGGAGTCCTCCAATCAGGATTCCTGGAATCAGGAGGAGATGAGCAGGACATATGGAGTCCTCCAACCAGGAGGAGATGAGCAGGACATATGAGTCCTCCAACCAGGAGGAGATGAGCAGGACATATGGAGTCCTCCAACCAGGATTTCTGGGAAAACCTGGGAATGTTGGGATAATTTTGGGCAACCCTGTGTTCAATCAGACAGTACGGTCACAGACGAAGAGAGGAGACCAAACAGAACAGTCACAGATGAAGAGAGGAGACAGACAGTACAGTCACATACGAAGAGAGGAGACCAGACAGTACAGTCACAGACGAAGAGAGGAGACCAGACAGTACAGTCCACAGACGAAGAGAGGAGACCAGACAGTACAGTCACAGACGAAGAGAGGAGACCAGACAGTACAGTCACAGACGAAGAGAGGAGACCAGACAGTACAGGTCACAGACGAGGAGAGGAGACCAGACAGTACAGTCACAGATGGAGACCAGACAGTACAAGTCACAGATGGAGACCAGACAGTACAGTCACAGATGGAGACCAGACAGTACAGTCACAGATGAGACCAGACGTACGTCACAGATGACGACCAGACAGTACAGTCACAGATGGAGACCAGACAGTACAGTCACAGATGGAGACCAGACAGTACAGTCACAGATGGAGACCAGACAGTAGTCACAGAGTCTCACACTGAACCAGGTGAGGTACAGCTGGTTACATATTACATAATGACCGTGCCGTCAGAGAGCTGATTGGTTACATATTACATAATGACCGTGCTGATTGGTTACATATTACATAATGACCGTGCTGATTGGTTACATATTACATAATGACCGTGCTGATTGGTTACATATTACATAATGACCGTGCTGATTGGTTACATATTACATAATGACCGTGCTGTCAGAGAGCTGATTGGTTACATATTACATAATGACCGTGCTGTCAGAGAGCTGATTGGTTACATATTACATAATGACCGTGCTGATTGGTTACATATTACATAATGACTGTGCTGTCAGAGAGCTGATTGGTTACATATTACATAATGACCGTGCTGATTGGTTACATATTACATAATGACCGTGCTGATTGGTTACATATTACATAATGACAGTGCTGTCAGAGAGCTGATCTTTTGACCCTCATTCAAACAGGATGAGCCTTGATGAAGGCAGTCACACATTTAAAGATACTTATTCAAGCATACTTAACCTGACTAGAACCATTAAGTTAGTAGGAGGACTGGTAAACAAACTACAATTAGTTTTGTGTGACTTTGCTAGCTAACGAGGTAATTACTAGGCTAAGCTCCTCTTTTCAGTTTGCTGCAGCTAGCGACTGGAACGAGCTGCAACAAACACACTGGACAGTTTTATCTCAATCTCTTCATCCAAAGACTCAATCATGGACTCTCTTACTGACAGTTGTGGCTGCTTCACGTGATGTATTGTTGTCTCTACCTTCTTGCCCTTTGTGCTGTTGTCTGTGCCCAACAATGTTTGTACCATGTTGTGTTGCTACCATGTTGGGCTGTTGTCATGTGTTGCTGCCATGCTATGTTCTTGTCTTAGGTCTCTCTTTATGTAATGTTGTGTTGTCTCTCTTGTCATGATGTGTGTTTTGTCCTATAATTTTATTTTTACTCCCAGCCCCCGGTCCCCGCAGGAGGCCTTTTGGTAGGCCGTCATTGTAAATAATAATTTGTTCTTAACTGACTTACCTAGTTAAATAAAAGGTTACATTAAAAAACTGTATATAGGGAATATGGTGTCTAAGTAGTGCACTATACTGTATATAGGGAATAGGGTGCCTAAGTAGTGCACTATACTGTATATAGGGAATAGGGTGCCTAAGTAGTGCACTATACTGTATATAGGGAATAGGGTGCCTAAGTAGTGCACTATACTGTATATAGGGAATAGGGTGCCTAAGTAGTGCACTATACTGTATATAGGGATTAGGGTGCCTAAGTTGTGCACTATACTGTATATGGGGCATAGGGTGCCTAAGTAGTGCACTATATAGGGAATAGAGAACCATTTAGGAAGCATCATATATAAGGAACCTCTATTCCCCCCACCTCTCTCCCTTCTGTCTCTTCAGGTTACCCCTGTACTCCTCCCAGCTGTTCTTCTCAGACAGCTCCCCGGATATAAAGTCCTGGAGGTCGGGCCCGTCATCGGACAGCTCCTTCTTGCGGTCCTTCTGTGTCTGGGATGACCTGGCCGCTGTGGTCAGTCCGCTGACGGCGTACACCTACACACGGACCGGATAGGAATTACCAACAATGAGGACAGTCGTTAATGCTCGAACAAATAAGAGTAGAATGTCAACAAAAACATGTGACATCAAGCACAAGATAAGGATTCGTATTAACGTTAGTTGGTTAGTATGAATCCTAGCTAGTATGCTACTACGTCGTATCTGCTTGGATAAACAACATCGTGTTAGCTAGTTACACATGATGCCTCGGCTAACTAAGTAACCCAAGGCCAGCGGCCAAGGAGGATCTAATCAGTTAGGGAGCTAGTTATGTTAGCATTAGCCATACGTAGCTAGCTAGTAACTATAAACATTGAAAAAACAACGGAAGATACATTTCAGTTATATCGTTGCAGTCTGGGTCAAGTAGATGTACTTACATGTGTGTTGCATTTGGGACTCAGCCACCGGTGGTTGCTGGAGAAACGACCAGCAATAAAACAACTTTGTTTGACCAAAGCCATGACTTTAACTAACGTTTGCTAGCGTCTGTCATTGACAAACATTTCTCTGGGAGCGAGTACTTAGGCCTGGCATAAAAAAATAAGAAGAATTTCGTCCACTACTTAATTAATAAACTGATCTCGATCCTTTTTATATCCAGATTTATTCTAAATGCGATGTTTTTTTCTGGGGACCAAAGGCGTATAATTTATCAATATATCGCAGTATTTTTGCATCATCAGCAATTGTTTAGTTACGTCTGATAAACGCGTAGCACGGTGACGGCGTAAGCACGTACGAAGACTACAATTGCGTGCTGACGTCTTTCCTTCCTCCTTTCCTCTACTACCGGCGAGGTAAGAAATGGTGGATCACTTTTCTATCGTAGAAAATCAAACCCCATCTATGTTGCTCGATATCTAAAACGCGTATTTTTTCACCATTACGAATTTGCTATATGTATATTGAAGTTTCGCATTTGTTATTTCCCCCTCAAAACCAGTCGATATAACTATATCGTTTGTTTTGCCCCCTATCCCAGGCCGCAATCCCCCATGCCTGCCTAGCCGTCATTTTAGTAGCCAGGGCAACGTGAATAATGCTCGATGTGTGTAACATGTAAAGTTTGTCTTGTATGTACATGGGCGCATTATTTCAGACCGTTTCAATTACATGTGTAGTCTATAAAAGTTGTTAGCCATGGGGACAGTGTTCATGACTCGCTATCTGACTGGCTAACGTTAGTTGCATGTCTGTCTGTTATAGTTAGCTAGCTGTTACGTTGCCTTCTGCGTTTTTATTAACGTTTACTACTCTTACTGTTTAATTTGGACAGTCAACTGTATGTACCGAATACGTATTGTATGACATTGTTAACAACGAGCTAACTAAATATGACAGTCGTGCAGCACACACTCATGATGTTGGTAGTTACTTAACGTTAGCTAACTAAAGTAGTTAAATCTCGTCCTGAAATCCCCAGTCCGCTCCGTAACGTTAGTTGGTTAACATTCTGTATTGTAATCGCCAACTCCACTTAACTTTACTGTCTGTCTAACCCCAGAATGAAGACCATTCTCAGTAACCAGACTGTGGATATCCCCGACGGTGGTAAGCTCCGTTAATTACTTGTTTATAATCCATTGTTAATTTACTGAACCATCCAACATGTTGATAACTGTGAAATATATCAATAGACGAATCAAGGAATTGTTTTTAACCAGACTAGTATCAAATGTTTACCTACGTTGCCTAGTGAGTTATTGGTTCAGCACCCAGAAAAGGACTACACTAACTTAATGCCTATCTGTTGGTAATGGAACGCTAAATTACTGTAGTCTGTCTCTGGCTGGCAACCTCAAGAGGTATCTCTGGTGCCTGTCTCTGTCAATCCAGCATTTTATCCTGACTACCATCGGTTTTAATGCCGTATATTCTAGTGACTTGGTTAAGATTGTCTAGCTAGTTACTGTGGTTCAGTGTTTTCTGGTGCCTGTGTGTGTGTGTGTGTTTGCTGGTGCCTGTGTGTGTGTGTGTTTGCTGGTGCCTGTGTGAGTGTGTCTGTGTGTTTGCTGGTGCCTGTGTGTGTGTGTGTGTTTGCTGGTGCCTGTGTGTGTGTGTGTGTTTGCTGGTGCCTGTGTGAGTGTGTGTGTGTGTGTGTGTGTTTGCTGGTGCCTGTGTGTGTGTCTAACCCCTGTTGTCTCTGCCGTGCCCCCCCCCCCCCAGTCGAGGTGAGGTTGAAGGGACGGACTGTCATCGTCAAGGGTCCCCGAGGTGTCCTCCGTAGGGAGTTCAACCACATCAACCTGGAACTCAGCCTTCTGGGAAAGACACACAAAAAGGTATGGAGACTTTGTATAGAAGTACTTGGCGATGGCTGCGTCCTACACTTTAATGCTCTCTACTCATCATGCCCAAGGGGCTCTGAAGTGCGACGAAATATTTTGCTGTGCGACCAGGAGTTTTACGTTCGGGAGTACTATGTGAATAAATCTCCCAGATAATAACTGTTGTAATGATGAGGCTTGGCTGTACCGTTGTTTCAGAGAGTGGCCCGAGAGAAACCAGTGCTGATGATTCGTTAGCATCATGGTTGTACCATCACTACAGCAAAAAAACGTCTTGCTTTGTAGTCCAACCAGGTCAAAAGATTCACGGCTTAAATGTGGTGGAAAACTTAAGCCAGAGACTATTTAATATATATCATAGAAAAATCTTTAATCAAGCAGCTACAGGGGAGATCCACCTCTGATTTCACAGGGAAGAACTGAGTAAATGGTTCCTTGTCCCTTATATAGTGAGAGGTATTAATACCATCCTATTGTTTACACAACAGTTGTTTCTACAAGCAACATTTCCTGAACACAGTGACCTTGTGTTTTAGGGTGCAGACACACCAGGAGTCTGTGAGAGACGTGACGTCACAGTCCAACACACCCTTGAACTTACAACCCCTAATTCTGCCAGCCACACATTACCTGCTCATTTTAACATTTTAAATCTTCCTGTAGCGAATTTGCATCACACATTCATAAACCATGTCGTGGGTCGTTCTAAAACACCTCGCGTGTTCACCGTCGTTGACCATTTTTTGTTTACATTTTTGTTAATGTCCTGTTACCTCATTGGCTAGCTACCTACCTGGTAACTTTAGTATATCCAATCATGTGGGGGCACAGAAGGAAGGGAACCTTCTTCAGCAGATCAATGACTGATCTCGTCGTCACAAACATTTGTAGAGAGATGGGTAGGAAAATAGTGCTTTTACACAATGTAGAAACCTAATATTTCACCAATGGTATTCCAATCAATATTTTAGCATTTAGAATTTATTAAATTGTTTTATTTAATCTTTATTTAACTAGTCAAGTCAGTTATGAACAAATTCTTATTTACTATGACGGCCTACCGAGGAACAGTGGGTTAACTGGGACGGAACGACAGATTTTTATACCTTGTCGGCTCGGGATTTGATCCAGCGACCTTTGGGTTACTGTTCCAACGCTCTAACCACTAGGCTACCTGCCGCACTCAATAAAGTCATGTATTTAGTTTTAAATATTAGTTTGTGTTTTAACAGTAGTTAGAGAAAATAAGAATTTGTTCTTAACTGACTTGCCTTGTTAAATAAAGGTTAAAATATAAAAATTCATAAAAATAAAAGTTAATATAGACCTATTGGGTCTTTATCTCAAATCATTTTGAAAAAATAGTTTTTTAAAATCTGGTGTTTAAATTTAGAGCCCTGATAAAGCAGTTGCTTTTTTCCTGTAGTGAACCGCACTTAGTAACTGTTTGGGGTGATGGTAGTTTGGTGTAATAAACTGATTTTAATGGCGTGGTGAAGCGTTCCTAACTGCTAGTCCTGGTGGTGAAGTCAATCCCTCCTCTCTCTCTCTCTGTGTTCCAGCTGCGTGTGGATAAATGGTGGGGCAACAGGAAGGAGCTGGCTACAGTCAGAACCATCTGCAGTCACGTCCAGAACATGATCAAGGGAGTTACCATGGTGAGTGTTGACCCTACTGTTAGTTACCATGGTAACTACTGTTAGGTACCGTGGTGAGTGTTGACCCTACTGTTAGTTACCATGGTAACTACTGTTAGTTACCATGGTGAGTGTTGACCCTACTGTTAGTTACCATGGTGAGTGTTGACCCTACTGTTAGTTACCATGGTAACTACTGTTAGGTACCGTGGTGAGTGTTGGTCCTACTGTTAGTTACCATGGTGAGTGTTGACCCTACTGTTAGTTACCATGGTGAGTGTTGGTCCTACTGTTAGTTACCATGGTGAGTGTTGATCCTACTGTTAGTTACCATGGTGAGTGTTGGTCCTACTGTTAGTTACCATGGTAACTACTGTTAGGTACCGTGGTGAGTGTTGGTCCTACTGTTAGTTACCATGGTGAGTGTTGGTCCTACTGTTAGTTACCATGGTGAGTGTTGACCCTACTGTTAGTTACCATGGTGAGTGTTGGTCCTACTGTTAGTTACCATTGTAACTACTGTTAGGTACCGTGGTGAGTGTTGGTCCTACTGTTAGTTACCATGGTGAGTGTTGACCCTACTGTTAGTTACCATGGTGAGTGTTGGTCCTACTGTTAGTTACCATGGTGAGTGTTGACCCTACTGTTAGTTACCATGGTGAGTGTTGGTCCTACTGTTAGTTACCATGGTAACTACTGTTAGTTACCGTGGTGAGTGTTGACCCTACTGTTAGTTACCATGGTGAGTGTTGGTCCTACTGTTAGTTACCATGGTAACTACTGTTAGGTACCGTGGTGAGTGTTGACCCTACTGTTAGTTACCATGGTGAGTGTTGACCCTACTGCTAGTTACCATGGTGAGTGTTGGTCCTACTGTTAGTTATCATGGTGAGTGTTGATCCTACTGTTAGTTACCATGGTAACTACTGTTAGTTACCATGGTAACTACTGTTAGTTACCATGGTAACTACTGTTAGTTACCATGGTGAGTGTTGACCCTACTGTTAGTTACCATGGTGAGTGTTGGTCCTACTGTTAGTTACCATGGTAACTACTGTTAGTTACCATGGTGAGTGTTGACCCTACTGTTAGTTATCATGGTGAGTGTTGACCCTACTGTTAGTTATCATGGTGAGTGTTGACCCTACTGTTAGTTATCATGGTGAGTGTTGACCCTACTGTTAGTTACCATGGTGAGTGTTGGTCCTACTGTTAGTTACCATGGTGAGTGTTGACCCTACTGTTAGTTACCATGGTGAGTGTTGGTCCTACTGTTAGTTACCATGGTGACTACTGTTAGTTACCGTGGTGAGTGTTGACCCTACTGTTAGTTACCATGGTGAGTGTTGACCCTACTGTTAGTTATCATGGTGAGTGTTGACCCTACTGTTAGTTATCATGGTGAGTGTTGACCCTACTGTTAGTTACCATGGTAACTACTGTTAGTTACCATGGTGAGTGTTGACCCTACTGTTAGTTATCATGGTGAGTGTTGACCCTACTGTTAGTTACCATGGTGAGTGTTGACCCTACTGTTAGTTACCATGGTGAGTGTTGACCCTACTGTTAGTTATCATGGTGAGTGTTGACCCTACTGTTAGTTACCATGGTGAGTGTTGACCCTACTGTTAGTTACCATGGTGAGTGTTGACCCTACTGTTAGTTATCATGGTGAGTGTTGGTCCTACTGTTAGTTACCATGGTAACTACTGTTAGTTACCATGGTGAGTGTTGACCCTACTGTTAGTTATCATAGTGAGTGTTGACCCTACTGTTAGTTACCATGGTAACTACTGTTAGTTACCATGGTGAGTGTTGGTCCTACTGTTAGTTACCATGGTGAGTGTTGGTCCTACTGTTAGTTACCATGGTGAGTGTTGACCCTACTGTTAGTTACCATGGTGAGTGTTGACCCTACTGTTAGTTACCATGGTGAGAGTTGACCTGTCTCTGTTGACCCTACTGTTAGTTACCATGGTGAGTGTTGACCCTACTGTTAGTTACCATGGTGAGAGTTGACCTGTCTCTGTTGACCTTACTGTTAGTTACCGTGGTGAGTGACACTGACTCCAGACCAGCTGATAAATACCCTGGCTGCTTGTTACTGTACCAGACACTGACCCCAGACCAGCTGATAAATACCCTGGCTGCTTGTTACTGTACCAGACACTGACTCCAGACCAGCTGATAAATACCCTGGCTGCTTGTTGCTGTACCAGACACTGACTCCAGACCAGCTGATAAATACCCTGGCTGCTTGTTACTGTACCAGACACTGACTCCAGACCAGCTGATAAATACCCTGGCTGCTTGTTACTGTACCAGACACTGACACCAGACCAGCTGATAAATACCCTGGCTGCTTGTTGCTGTACCCGACACTGACTCCAGACCAGCTGATAAATACCCTGGCTGCTTGTTACTGTACCAGACACTGACTCCAGACCAGCTGATAAATACCCTGGCTGCTTGTTGCTGTACCAGACACTGACTCCAGACCAGCTGATAAATACCCTGGCTGCTTGTTACTGTACCAGACACTGACTCCAGACCAGCTGATAAATACCCTGGCTGCTTGTTGCTGTATCAGACACTGACTCCAGACCAGCTGATAAATACCCTGGCTGCTTGTTACTGTACCAGACACTGACTCCAGACCAGCTGATAAATACCCTGGCTGCGTGTTGCTGTACCAGACACTGACTCCAGACCAGCTGATAAATACCCTGGCTGCTTGTTACTGTACCAGACACTGACTCCAGACCAGCTGATAAATACCCTGGCTGCTTGTTGCTGTACCAGACACTGACTCCAGACCAGCTGATAAATACCCTGGCTGCTTGTTGCTGTATCAGACACTGACTCCAGACCAGCTGATAAATACCCTGGCTGCTTGTTACTGTACCAGACACTGACTCCAGACCAGCTGATAAATACCCTGGCTGCGTGTTGCTGTACCAGACACTGACTCCAGACCAGCTGATAAATACCCTGGCTGCTTGTTACTGTATCAGACACTGACTCCAGACCAGCTGATAAATACTAACTGAAGTGGCTGGTGGTTCTATTATTCTGCTGTATGTTAGATGCACATTTTCATTTCAAAGCTGTTTTAGTATGGAGACAATCTTTTGTTTCTCCGTTCTAGAACCCCTTTCTCCATTCTAGAACCCCTTTCTCCATTCTAGAACCCCTTTCTCCGTTCTAGAACCCCTCTCTCCGTTCTAGAACCCCTCTCTCCGTTCTAGAACCCCTCTCTCCGTTCTAGAACCCCTTTCTCCGTTCTAGAACCCCTTTCTCCGTTCTAGGGCCCCTCTCTCCGTTCTAGGGCCCCTCTCTCCGTTCTAGGACCCCTCCCCCTCTTTTAACCCTCTCTCTCTCTCTCCTCCAGGGTTTCCGCTATAAGATGCGCTCGGTATACGCCCATTTCCCCATCAACGTTGTGATGCAGGAGAGTGGGGCTCTGGTGGAGATCAGGAACTTCCTGGGGGAGAAATACATCCGCCGTGTCCGCATGAGACAGGGTGAGTCCTGAGACGGGACGGGGTGGAGTCCTGAGACGGGACGGGGTGGAGTCCTGAGACGGGACGGGGTGGAGTCCTGAGACGGGACGGGGTGGAGTCCTGAGACGGGACGGGGTGGAGTCCTGAGACGGGACGGGGTGGAGTCCTGGGACGGGGTGGGACGGGACAGGGCACGTGTTTTAACGGGGTGAGACGGGACAGGGTGGGACTGAGACGGGACAGAGTGGAGTCCTGGGACGGGACAGGGCACATGTTTTAACGGGGTGAGACGGGACAGGGTGGGACTGAGACGGGACAGGGTGGAGTCCTGGGACGGGACAGGGCACGTGTTTTAACAGTTTTGATGGCCACCATTTGACGAGTCACTACTTATTGTTCAACCAGTAATTAACGCACACTTCCCATTGGCCAGTCAAGTGCATATAGACAACGGTCGGCAGGCTTCAGCACGTCACGAGGCAATATGCTTTTTGAAAACGGGCCTCTCAATTGTTTGAAACATTGTTTTAATTACTATTTTAAGATGGTCCTCCTAGTTCTGTCTCTCTTAGTTCTGGACCTCCTAGTTCTGTTGGGTCTCTACCTCCTAGTTCTGTATCCTCCTAGTTCTGTATCCTCCTAGTTCTGTTGGGTCTGTAAAGTAATCCTCTCCAGAACCCTGGAGCGTTGCCAAGCTCTAACTTCAGGACGTGTGGCGATTCCAACGCAGAGATGCCTGGCTGACGGTCTCCTCTGTCTCTCTCCTCCCTCTCTCCCCCTCTCTCTCGCTCTCTTTCTCTCTCAGGTGTGTCCTGTGCCGTGTCTGCAGCCCAGAAGGATGAGTTGATTCTGGAGGGGAACGATATTGAGCTGGTGTCTAACTCGGGTGAGGCGACATACATCACTACACCAATATGGGGTTATCCTGCGTGGTTCACTTCCCGTTTCGGGGCTGCACTCGGTTACGCACAGCGCCCCCCCTCCCTCCCCCCAGTGCTTCTACTAGGAGTGAAAACTAACATGTTATACTGACTAGTACTACAGGACATTTCTGCTGTCAGATATGGCCATTTACCCAGTCTGTCTAACCCTAACCCTCTCTCTCCTCCTACTATAACCAGACTGTTAACCCAGTGGTAGTGATGCTGTCTGTCCTCTACCTTCCTGTCCTCTCTCTCCTCCTACTATAACCAGACTGTTAACCCAGTGGTAGTGATGCTGTCTGTCCTCTACCTTCCTGTCCTCTCTCTCCTCCTCCTATAACCAGACTGTTAACCCAGAGTGGTAGTGATGCTGTCTGTCCTCTACCTTCCTGTCCTCTCTCTCCTCCTCCTCCTATAACCAGACTGTTAACCCAGAGTGGTAGTGATGCTGTCTGTCCTCTACCTTCCTGTCCTCTCTCTCCTCCTCCTATAACCAGACTGTTAACCCAGAGTGGTAGTGATGCTGTCTGTCCTCTACCTTCCTGTCCTCTCTCTCCTCCTCCTATAACCAGACTGTTAACCCAGAGTGGTAGTGATGCTGTCTGTCCTCTACCTTCCTGTCCTCTCTCTCCTCCTCCTCCTCCTCCTATAACCAGACTGTTAACCCAGAGTGGTAGTGATGCTGTCTGTCCTCTACCTTCCTGTCCTCTCTCTCCTCCTCCTATAACCAGACTGTTAACCCAGAGTGGTAGTGATGCTGTCTGTCCTCTACCTTCCTGTCCTCTCTCTCCTCCTCCTCCTCCTATAACCAGACTGTTAACCCAGAGTGGTAGTGATGCTGTCTGTCCTCTACCTTCCTGTCCTCTCTCTCCTCCTCCTATAACCAGACTGTTAACCCAGTGGTAGTGATGCTGTCTGTCCTCTACCTTCCTGTCCTCTCTACTCCTCCTATAACCAGACTGTTAACCCAGAGTGGTAGTGATGCTGTCTGTCCTCTACCTTCCTGTCCTCTCTCTCCTCCTCCTATAACCAGACTGTTAACCCAGTGGTAGTGATGCTGTCTGTCCTCTACCTTCCTGTCCTCTCTCTCCTCCTCCTATAACCAGACTGTTAACCCAGAGTGGTAGTGATGCTGTCTGTCCTCTACCTTCCTGTCCTCTCTCTCCTCCTCAACTCCTTTCTTCCCTCATTTCTCTCCTTCCCTCTTTCAGCCCTCCATCCCTTCCTCCTCTCTCCCTCCCCTCTCCTAACTCTAAGTCCTAACTCTGGTTGCCTATATATTGACCCCTGTGTGACCCTTCAAGCTGCAGCACCCTGCTCACCACCCCAGTCTCTCTCTCCTCTCTCTCTTCCAGCCGCTCTCATCCAGCAAGCCACCACAGTCAAAAACAAGGATATCAGGAAGTTCTTGGACGGTATCTACGTGTCTGAGAAGGGCACGGTCGCCCAGAAAGAGGATTAGAGGTTAGAGCTTCCCAGAAGTCTGTCTGTCGCTCAGCACAGCGCTACGGCTCCTCCACACCACCAGGGGGAGCCCCTCTGTCTACCGTCTGTCGCTTTCTGCTTTTGTTGCTATACTCTTGCTGTGGCCCGATTGCAGCCTATTCCCTATATAGTGCACTACTTTAGACCAGGGTCCTATTCCCTATATAGTGCACTACTTTAGACCAGGGTCCTATTCCCTATATAGTGCACTACTTTAGACCAGGGTCCTATTCCCTATATAGTGCACTACTTTAGACCAGAGCCCTATTCCCTATATAGTACACTACTTTTGACCAGAGCCCTATTCCCTATATAGTGCACTACTATAGACCAGAGCCCTATTGGGGGGTAGTGTACTATGTAGGGAATAGGGTGCCATTAGGATCGTTCTCTCTGTCGTTCACCGTGGGTGGTTGGGTGGGGTCCATGTTTTCCTTTCGTTCTCTTTCATATTTTTTCACCTCAAAGAGTTGTCTGTCTCCGTCCCTGATTCCGTTGTGCAAAGCAAGTTGGGTTTTATTCCCAGCATGCATCCCACAAGGGACCCTATTCCCTATGTAGTGCACGGCCACGGCCCGTTGTGGTCGGAGCACGGCCCGTTGTGGTCGGAGCACGGCCCGTTGTGGTCGGAGCACGGCCCGTTGTGGTCGGAGCAGGCCAGGGCCCGTTGTGGTCGGAGCAGGCCAGGGCCCGTTGTGGTCGGAGCAGGCCAGGGCCCGTTGTGGTCGGAGCAGGCCAGGGCCCGTTGTGGTCGGAGCAGGCCAGGGCCCGTTGTGGTCGGAGCAGGCCAGGGCCCGTTGTGGTCGGAGCAGGCCAGGGCCCGTTGTGGTCGGAGCAGGCCAGGGCCCGTTGTGGTCGGTGCAGGCCACGGCCCGTTGTGGTCGGAGCAGGCCACGGCCCGTTGTGGTCGGAGCAGGCCACGGCCCGTTGCGGTCGGAGCAGGCCACGGCCCGTTGCGGTCGGAGCAGGCCACGGCCCGTTGCGGTCGGAGCAGGCCACGGCCCGTTGCGGTCGGAGCAGGCCACGGCCCGTTGCGGTCGGAGCAGGCCACGGCCCGTTGCGGTCGGTGCAGGCCACGGCCCGTTGCGGTCGGTGCAGGCCAGGGCCCGTTGCGGTCGGTGCAGGCCAGGGCCCGTTGCGGTCGGTGCAGGCCAGGGCCCGTTGCGGTCGGAGCAGGCCAGGGCCCGTTGCGGTCGGAGCAGGCCAGGGCCCGTTGCGGTCGGAGCAGGCCACGGCCCGTTGCGGTCGGAGCAGGCCACGGCCCGTTGCGGTCGGAGCACGGCCCGTTGCGGTCGGTGCAGGCCACGGCCCGTTGCGATCGGTACTATATAGGGAACAGGGTGCCGTGTCCCTGTTAGCTAATAGAACCATTACAGCAGCTTGATGTACACATCATGTCAATCAACGCCTGTTTTAATGCTGCACTTTGGAATCCTTTTTTATTTATGCTATAGTCTTTCTCACATGACATGCAAAGCTTTCTTTCTTTTTTTAACTCTTTTCTTAACAGTTGTTCTCCCTCTGTCTCTCTCTCCCTCTGTCTCTCTCTCCCTCTGTCTCTCTCTCCCTCTGTCTCTCTCTCCCTCTGTCTCTGTCTCTCTCTCTCTGTCTCTCTGTCTCTGTCTCTCTGTCTCTCTTGTTCTCTCTCTCCTCCAGCTGCTCTGATCCAACAAGTCACCACGGTCAAGAAGAAGGACATCAGGAAGTTCCTGGATGGCATCTACGTCGGTGAGAAGACCGCTGTGGTGGAACAGACGGACGAATAACTGAAGCAGATCCATCTCTGGAACTCACTATTGACCAATAAAATCCCTCCCTTTTTCAATGACACCCCACATCCTGTCTTTGTGGTTCCTATTGGATGGTTCATGTAGTTTTAACCGAGTGGTTAATTTTTCCTGTTAGTCAACCCATTTTGGGTGTCGCACCCACCGATCACATTAAATTACTTATGCTTAGTTCGTAACCAAGTGGGGATTTACCACATACGACTGGGAGAAATCCACTTGAAGGGTCCTCCAACTGGTCATTTACTAGTTGGGGAAACTATCATTCTGAGCACCCACTTCTCCCACATGGTGACCTCTGACCTCACCTACTAAGGAAAATAACTATAAGAGCATTTTTTTGTCAGTTAAAATGCAACAAAAAAATATGCAAAGCTATTGTTAATGTTTTTTTTAAAACACTTTGTTTACAAAGCAGATGGATTTCGACACGGTTTGTTAACCATTAGCCAATCTTGAGTTTCTCCTGAGTTCAAATCAGGTGAAGGCATCCAGCTGTTAGTTATGCCTTCACAAACTGGTACATTCCAACATCCCACTTGGTTGTGAATGCAGCCAGCTGTTATTTATGCCTTCACAAACTGGTAAATTCCAACATCCCACTTGGTTGTGAATGCAGCCAGCTGTTATTTATCCCTTCACAAACTGGTACATTCCAACATCCCACTTGGTTGTGAATGCAGCCAGCTGTTATTTATCCCTTCACAAACTGGTACATTCCAACATCCCACTTGGTTGTGAATGCAGCCAGCTGTTATTTATCCCTTCACAAACTGGTAAATTCCAACATCCCACTTGGTTGTGAATGCAGCATGAAATATTGAATTTATAATTCTATGGTCACACCCACAAATCCTGTCTCTGGTTCCTATTGGCTGACATCAGTCCATCTGCAGTCCTGTCGAACGCTCTGGGGGGGGGGGGTTGAAGTTTCCCCTCATCTTAACCATTAGTGTGAGAAATGCCAAACTGACCCCAGATCAGCGTCGTAACGACACCTGAACCCCTATCTATTACAAGGTCTTTCAACTGGATGTCTGTCTGCAGTTCCCTGTGATGCAATCAGTAGTGGAGGTGGCTCGCCTGGTGTCGTTGGGGCCGTTCACATTCGCACATAAAACATTTTACACAACTAACATAGACTTGCCTAGTTAAATCAAATAACAAATTGAAAAATATTTTGAGGAAAAAAATCTCTAAAAACACAGTTTTGTACCTGCGTCAAAAAAGGGTCTGTAGACACGCGTGTAAACGTTGTAAAAGGCCATATGAATTAAATAACGTTTTGGAGCAGTTCACCTGAGCTAGAATAAGTATTATCGTCTTTATAAACTGCTGGCTGTGCGCTCATCAATGAAACACGTAGAGGCATGGCGCGTAGCTTCAGGGCCGTATTCATTACGAAAGCCGTTTAAGAACCAAGCATTACGCCAATAATTTCACTACACCCGCAATAACGTCTGATAAATATGTCTATGTGACCAATCAAATCTGATTTGCACCGTTTTACCTTTTAAGAACCAAACGGAAGCAAACAGAGCAGAACGAGAGTTTCTATTGGACAAATTCAGGTAGGTTCCTCCCCGTTTCGTTCCATTTGCTTCCGTTTAATAAACTTTTTGCGACAGAATCGGCGTAATGAATACATGACGTCAACCGCGTGTATTCAATGTATAGAGATCCGATTAAAAATAAAATATTTATTATTATGAACACAACAAATACAAAAAAAACAGAAATATACAAACAAGACTACATCAGCCTAACAGACAGGGGTATTACATATCAAAATTCATTTTCTATTTGTTAAATACTTTTTTGCTTTTATATTTACTGATAATTTCTAAATAATATTTAAATTCTCTCTTAAATACTGTGAAAAGGGGTTTGTTCTCTGCCACACTTAATTTTATGGATACAGAATCTTACATGAAAGATAAACAAATGAACAATGAACGTTAAATCAGGGCCCATATCATTTGGAACAAAATAAAACATACTATCAGTGTGTCTCAGATGAACATGTGGAGAGATCCTATGCTACTACTAGCCTCATATCATGAATATGTGTAACAGTACTCGGCTTGCGTTGTGTACAATCAATCATCGACACGAACTCCAACGTGTAGCACCAGTCATGGAGATTTATTCTGATAGGAACAGCACAAAATTGCACGTCATGCAATGCACGGCTCACCATCCAAACTCTGCACTCACGCACGCTGGTTTGGTGCTTGTTCACTGGGCGTAGTTACCAAAATAATACAATTACAATATATAATATCTTTAACAATGTACCTGATAGGAACAGCACAAAATTGCACGTCATGCAATGCACGGCTCACCATCCAACTCTGCACTCACGCACTGTACAAAATATATGAACCCCCCCCACCAGACACAGTAAGTTGCTAGCTAGTACTGGCGGGAATTCTTTACAACAAAATGCACAACCAATATTCTCCAAAAAACACTGCATCTTATGTGTGATGTTCGAATAACATTTACAAACCGATTGATATAAATTGTACATTTAAATCATCACTTGGGAGTATAAAAATCACTTTTGACGTACAGTGCTTTGCAACCAACAACTGACCGCTGGTTTGGTGCTTGTTCACTGGGACGATTCTAACTGAAACATCCTCCCTCGTAAGCAAGCTACGCAAACCAGCCAATAAGATGCCATGTTGAGTAGGTGAAGGCAAGACAAAACTAAAACCAAAAATCCCATTGGCTTAACAATAAAGTGGCAAGGGGAATCACCAATATAACCCTGTTACATATGCATTACCGTCTCTAGACAACTCTGTTATATAAAGTGTTCATTCTCTAAAGTTGCCGGGGTGTGACGTGTCCTACTTATACCGGTACATTCGTAACAACTTAAAGCAGTACGAACCGTACATTCGATCAAATAAACCTCACGTAGCAAATAAGCCATTCATTTTGTTTGTCGTTGTTGACCAAATTCGACTCTCTTATTGACGTCCATACAAAAACACGAGTTGCTTGGTGGGTGAAACGAGGACAAAACGCCACCTGCTGGAGGGAAACACGGTTTCCGTCGACATGGGCCTCTCTCTTCCTCTCTGATCATACTTCGCGCCAAGGAGGATTTATAAGAAGCTGCTCTGTCAACTAGGATCATCACAATCAATAAGAAAACTCATTTATTTGGTTGATTATGGTAAGTCACGGCGTCTATGCATCGATTGTCCAAATCAACAACTCATTCCCTGACAACAACAAAAAAGTGATTCAGTATTGCATAGAAATGTGACGTTCTGCCGATTTGTCAGCTAACGTTAGCACGCATGTTGGTATTTTAGAGTACGCACACTAGCTAGCGGTGAGAATAAGCTAGTTAGCCAGCTAGATCCCACCTGTAGTTTCCCTATTTGGTTCTTTTTAGTAGGATTTCTAGCTAGCTAACTAGCTATCATGCTAATGAAAAACAATGCATGAAGCTAACTATTTTGCAAGTCAGTTGTTTACATGGCAAACATGAAAGTGACAGTCATCTTTTTCAATACTGACAACAAATGATGGCATCGAGTGGCATTTTACATGGGCAGATCATAAAGCTACGTATGTGATGGTACTAGAACTATAGCAACTGATGAAGCGAAGTTGGGCTGCCGAGTGGCGCAGCGATTTTAGGCACTGCTGCGCAGCGCAAGAGGCGTCACTGCAGTCTCTGGTTCGAATCCAGACTGCATCCGGCCGTGATTGGGAGTCCCATAGGATGGCGCACTTTTATGCCCTCCGTCGTCCGGGGGAGGCCGTCATTGTAAAAAAAAAAAATTGTTCATAACTGACTTGCCTAGTTAAATAAAGTTTAAATGTAAAGTATGTGATGGTATTAGAACTAGATACTGTATCTGGCCACGCCATATATCGCCCATGTGTAACTTTGCAATACGTGTCTAAATAAATCAAATGTCATTTAACGTCTAGGATAAATCCCAAATTACAACGTATTCCTATACTTACTGTATTCCTATACTTACCGTATGCCTATACTTACCGTATGCCTATACTTACTGTATTCCTTTACTTACTGTATTCCTTTACTTACTGTATTCCTATACTTACTGTATTCATATACTGTATTCCTATACTTACCGTATTCCTATACTGTATTCCTATACTTACTGTACTCCTATACTTACTGTACTCCTATACTTACTGTACTCCTATACTTACTGTACTCCTATACTTACTGTATTCCTATACTTACTGTATTCCTATACTGTATTCCTATACTGTATTCCTATACTGTATTCCTATACTGTATTCCTATACTGTATTCCTTTACTGTATTCCTATACTTACCGTATTCCTATACTGTACTCCTATACTTACTGTATTCCTATACTTACTGTATTCCTATACTGTATTCCTATACTGTATTCCTATACTGTATTCCTTTACTGTATTCCTATACTTACCGTATTCCTATACTGTACTCCTATACTTACTGTATTCCTATACTTACTGTATTCCTATACTGTATTCCTATACTTACTGTATTCCTATACTTACTGTATTCCTATACTGTATTCCTATACTTACTGTATTCCTATACTTACTGTATTCATATACTGTATTCCTATACTTACCGTATTCCTATACTGTATTCCTATACTTACTGTACTCCTATACTTACTGTATTCCTATACTTACTGTATTCCTATACTGTATTCCTATACTTACTGTATTCCTATACTTACTGTATTCCTATACTTACTGTATTCCTATACTTACTGTATTCCTATACTGTATTCATATACTGTATTCCTATACTTACCGTATTCCTATACTTACTGTATTCCTATACTGTATTCCTATACTGTATTCCTATACTTACTGTACTCCTATACTTACTGTATTCCTATACTTACTGTATTCCTATACTGTATTCCTATACTTACTGTATTCCTATACTTACTGTATTCCTATACTTACTGTATTCCTATACTGTATTCCTATACTTACTGTATTCCTATACTTACTGTACTCCTATACTTACTGTACTCCTATACTTACTGTATTCCTATACAGTGCACTACTGACTTTTAACCAGAGCCCTATAGTGCATTATATAGGGAATAGGGTGCCAATTAGGCACAGTGGACTCATTTCCTCTCTCCTCTCCCCTTCCATTCTAAGGACATCAGGCGGTTCTTTGTGTCAAGCAAACCCGCAGCACAGAAACCATCTCAGGATGGAACCCTCAACACAGAGAAGGAGTCCACGAAGAAGAAGAGGAAGAAATCCGTCTCAACAGACGAAGAAGTGAAGAAAAAGAAAACTGCCATCAAGGTATATTATTATTATAGACCAGAGTCTCTAGTCAGTGAACTGGTCGACCACCAAGGTATATATTATTATTATAGACCAGAGTCTCTCTAGTCAGTGAACTGGTCGACCACCAAGGTATATATTATTATAGACCAGAGTCTAGTCAGTGAACTGGTCGACCACCAAGGTATATATTATTATAGACCAGAGTCTCTAGTCAGTGAACTGGTCGACCACCAAGGTATATTATTATTATAGACCAGAGTCTCTAGTCAGTGAACTGGTCGACCACCAAGGTATATATTATTATAGACCAGAGTCTCTAGTCAGTGAACTGGTCGACCACCAAGGTATATTATTATTATAGACCAGAGTCTCTAGTCAGTGAACTGGTCGACCACCAAGGTATATATTATTATAGACCAGAGTCTCTAGTCAGTGAACTGGTCGACCACCAAGGTATTTATTATTATAGACCAGTCTAGTCAGTGAACTGGTCGACCACCAAGGTATTTATTATTATAGACCAGTCTAGTCAGTGAACTGGTCGACCACCAAGGTATTTATTATTATAGACCAGTCTAGTCAGTGAACTGGTCGACCACCAAGGTATATATTATTATAGACCAGAGTCTCTAGTCAGTGAACTGGTCGCCCACCAAGGTATATATTATTATAGACCAGAGTCTCTAGTCAGTGAACTGGTCGCCCACCAAGGTATATATTATTATAGACCAGAGTCTCTAGTCAGTGAACTGGTCGACCACCAAGGTATTTATTATTATAGACCAGTCTAGTCAGTGAACTGGTCGACCACCAAGGTATATATTATTATTATAGACCAGAGTCTCTAGTCAGTGAACTGGTCGACCACCAAGGTATTTATTATTATAGACCAGAGTCTAGTCAGTGAACTGGTCGACCACCAAGGTATATATTATTATAGACCAGAGTCTAGTCAGTGAACTGGTCGACCACCAAGGTATATATTATTATAGACCAGAGTCTCTAGTCAGTGAACTGGTCGACCACCAAGGTATTTATTATTATAGACCAGTCTAGTCAGTGAACTGGTCGACCACCAAGGTATTTATTATTATAGACCAGAGTCTCTAGTCAGTGAACTGGTCGGCCACCAAGGTATATATTATTATAGACCAGAGTCTCTAGTCAGTGAACTGGTCGACCACCAAGGTATATATTATTATAGACCAGTCTAGTCAGTGAACTGGTCGGCGCTAGCTTCTATAGCCACAAAGTGCTAAACCCCGCTTAATTCTACAATTTCTTAACCCCAACCACACTGCTAAGCTTACGACTACAATGACTATGATTATAATGACCATGGAAGATGATGGTGTGATGATGAGGATGGTGGTGGTGAGGATGAGGAAGATGGTGAGGATGATGGTTGTGGTGGTGGTGAAGATGGTGGTGGTGGTGAGGATGATGATGGTGGTGAGGATGAGGATGGTGGTGGTGAGGATGAGGAGGATGATGAGAATGGTGGTGATGATGATGATGGTGGTGATGTGTTCCAGATCACCAGCCCCAAGGTGGAGAAGAAGAAGAAGGACAGTGATAAGAAGAGAAAGAAGCGTGCTGTCATTGAGTCAGGTAATAATGATGACTGGCCCTCTGACTGGCCCTCTGACTGGCCCTCTGACTGGCCCTCTGACTGGCCCTCTGACTGGCCCTCTGACTGGCCCACTGACTGGCCCACTGACTGGCCCACTGACTGGCCCTCTGACTGGCCCTCTGACTGGCCCTCTGACTGGCCCTCTGACTGGCCCTCTGACTGGCCCTCTGACTGCCCCTCTGACTGCCCCTCTGACTGGCCCTCTGACTGGCTCTCTGTAGGCCATTTAATGGTCATTGAGTCAGGTAATAATGATGACTGGCCCTCTGACTGGCCCTCTGACTGGCCCTCTGACTGGCCCTCTGACTGGCCCTCTGACTGGCCCTCTGTAGTCCATTTAATGGTCATTGAGTCAGGTAATAATGATGACTGCCCCTCTGACTGCCCCTCTGTAGTCCATTTAATGGTCATTGAGTCAGGTAATAATGATGACTGTACCTCTGTAGTCCATTTAATGGTCATTGAGTCAGGTAATAATGATGACTGTACCTCTGTAGTCCATTTAATGGTCATTGAGTCAGGTAATAATGATGACTGCACCTCTGTAGGCCATTTAATGGTCATTGAGTCAGGTAATAATGATGACTGCCCCTCTGTAGGCCATTTAATGGTCCCAAGTCTTAAGGAGGGTTTCCTCCCAAGTCTTAAGGAGGGTTTCCTCCCAAGTCTTAAGGAGGGTTTCCTCCCAAGTCTTAAGGAGGGTTTCCTCCCAAGTCTTAAGAAGGGTTTCCTCCCAAGTCTTAAGAAGGGTTTCCTCCCAAGTCTTAAGAAGGGTTTCCTCCCAAGTCTTAAGGAGGGTTTCCTCCCAAGTCTTAAGAAGGGTTTCCTCCCGAGTCTTAAGTTAAGGAGGGTTTTCTCCCAAGGTGGAGAGAGAAGGACCTGTTGTCCACTCCAGCCACTAACCAGCTGCTTGTGTCTGTGGTCTCATGTCCACAACACTGATGTAATGGTTAAGTTAGTCACCTGGCTATTTTTGTTGTTGTCATCACCAAACTCCCCTCCCTCCCCTCCCCTCCCTCCCTCCCTCCCCTCCCTCCCTCCCCCCCCCTCCCCTCCCCTCCCCTCCCCTCCCCTCCCTCTGTCCTGTAGACTCTGAGGAAGAGGTAGTGGAGCAGAAGCAGAAGGCCCAGAAACCAAACCCTCCTCTTCCTCCGGCTCCTCTTCCTCCGGCCAAGAAAGACCCGGTGCAGTACGTCTCTGAGACAGGTGAGACAGACTAGACTCCATACCGGGAGAATACCGGGACGTACCAGAAATAACGGCAGAATACCAGAACTAAACGGGAGAATGAATCGTACTGACAGACTCTAGTATATCCATTTCTTTTCCCTTTTGTTTCCCTCAATTCAATTCAAGGGGCTTTATTGGCATGGGAAACATGTGTTAACATTGCCAAAGCAAGTGAGGTAGATAATATACAAAAGTGAAATAAACAATAAAAATTAACAGTAAACATTACACATACAGAAGTTTCAAAACAATAAAGACATTACAAATGTCATATTATATATATACTCTCTCTCTCTCTCTCTCTCTCTCTCTCTCTCTCTCTCTCTCTCTCTCTCTCTCTCTCCCCTCCTGACCTCCCTCCTCCTTACCTCCACCCCCCTCTCTCCTCCTCTCTGTAGATTCAGACAGTGATAACTTCCTGTCTCTGAAGAAGTCCCAGGCTAAACCCCAGGGGAATGGCGTGACCAAACCAGGGAAGGCCCGCACCGGGACCAAAGAGCGGCACAGGTCCCCCCCGAAACCAACCCCTGCGCCCGCCACCGGGAAAGGAGGGATAAAGAAGTCTCCTCCAGCCCCCGTCACCCCTAAATCAGCGCCCCCGCAGACCAAACGCACCCCCACCTCTGTCATGGACTACTTTGGCAGTGGGAGTGTCCAGCGCTCGGACAAGAAACTGGTAGCCAGTACCAAGAGGAAAGCTGTGAGTAAAATACCCTGATTATTCCCCTTCATTATCTCTCTACTCTCCCTCCAGCCTTCTCAGACCCAGGTCTAGTATGTAGTCTGACTAGTTGTTGATGATGAGACCCAGGTCTAGTGTGTAGTCTGACTAGTTGTTGATGATGAGACCCAGGTCTAGTATGTAGTCTGACTAGTTGTTGATGATGAGACCCAGGTCTAGTATGTAGTCTGACTAGTTGTTGTTGATGAGACCCAGGTCTAGTATGTAGTCTGACTAGTTGTTGATGATGAGACCCAGGTCTAGTATGTAGTCTGACTAGTTGTTGATGATGAGACCCAGGTCTAGTATGTAGTCTGACTAGTTGTTGTTGAGACCCAGGTCTAGTATGTAGTCTGACTAGTTGATGATGAGACCCAGGTCTAGTATGTAGTCTGACTAGTTGTTGATGAGACCCAGGTCTAGTATGTAGTCTGACTAGTTGTTGATGATGAGACCCAGGTCTAGTATGTAGTCTGACTAGTTGTTGATGAGACCCAGGTCTAGTATGTAGTCTGACTAGTTGTTGATGATGAGACCCAGGTCTAGTATGTAGTCTGACTAGTTGTTGATGATGAGACCCAGGTCTAGTATGTAGTCTGACTAGTTGATGATGAGACCCAGGTCTAGTATGTAGTCTGACTAGTTGATGATGAGACCCAGGTCTAGTATGTAGTCTGACTAGTTGTTGATGATGAGACCCAGGTCTAGTATGTAGTCTGACTAGTTGTTGATGATGAGACCCAGGTCTAGTGTGTAGTCTGACTAGTTGTTGATGATGAGACCCAGGTCTAGTATGTAGTCTGACTAGTTGTTGTTGATGAGACCCAGGTCTAGTATGTAGTCTGACTAGTTGATGATGATGAGACCCAGGTCTAGTGTGTAGTCTGACTAGTTGTTGTTGATGAGACCCAGGTCTAGTGTGTAGTCTGACTAGTTGTTGATGATGAGACCCAGGTCTAGTATGTAGTCTGACTAGTTGTTGATGATGAGACCCAGGTCTAGTATGTAGTCTGACTAGTTGTTGATGATGAGACCCAGGTCTAGTATGTAGTCTGACTAGTTGATGATGATGAGACCCAGGTCTAGTGTGTAGTCTGACTAGTTGTTGATGATGAGACCCAGGTCTAGTATGTAGTCTGACTAGTTGTTGATGATGAGACCCAGGTCTAGTATGTAGTCTGACTAGTTGTTGTTGATGAGACCCAGGTCTAGTATGTAGTCTGACTAGTTGTTGATGATGAGACCCAGGTCTAGTGTGTAGTCTGACTAGTTGTTGTTGATGAGACCCAGGTCTAGTATGTAGTCTGACTAGTTGTTGTTGATGAGACCCAGGTCTAGTATGTAGTCTGACTAGTTGTTGATGATGAGACCCAGGTCTAGTATGTAGTCTGACTAGTTGTTGATGAGACCCAGGTCTAGTGTGTAGTCTGACTAGTTGTTGATGATGAGACCCAGGTCTAGTATGTAGTCTGACTAGTTGTTGATGAGACCCAGGTCTAGTATGTAGTCTGACTAGTTGTTGATGATGAGACCCAGGTCTAGTATGTAGTCTGACTAGTTGTTGATGAGACCCAGGTCTAGTATGTAGTCTGACTAGTTGTTGATGATGAGACCCAGGTCTAGTGTGTAGTCTGACTAGTTGTTGATGATGAGACCCAGGTCTAGTATGTAGTCTGACTAGTTGTTGATGAGACCCAGGTCTAGTATGTAGTCTGACTAGTTGTTGATGATGAGACCCAGGTCTAGTATGTAGTCTGACTAGTTGTTGATGATGAGACCCAGGTCTAGTGTGTAGTCTGACTAGTTGTTGATGATGAGACCCAGGTCTAGTATGTAGTCTGACTAGTTGTTGATGATGAGACCCAGGTCTAGTATGTAGTCTGACTAGTTGTTGATGAGACCCAGGTCTAGTATGTAGTCTGACTAGTTGACTAGTTGTTGTTGATGAGACCCAGGTCTAGTATGTAGTCTGACTAGTTGTTGATGATGAGACCCAGGTCTAGTATGTAGTCTGACTAGTTGTTGATGATGAGACCCAGGTCTAGTATGTAGTCTGACTAGTTGTTGATGATGAGACCCAGGTCTAGTATGTAGTCTGACTAGTTGTTGATGATGAGACCCAGGTCTAGTATGTAGTCTGACTAGTTGTTGTTGAGACCCAGGTCTAGTATGTAGTCTGACTAGTTGTTGATGATGAGACCCAGGTCTAGTATGTAGTCTGACTAGTTGTTGATGATGAGACCCAGGTCTAGTATGTAGTCTGACTAGTTGACTAGTTGTTGATGATGAGACCCAGGTCTAGTATGTAGTCTGACTAGTTGTTGATGATGAGACCCAGGTCTAGTGTGTAGTCTGACTAGTTGTTGATGATGAGACCCAGGTCTAGTATGTAGTCTGACTAGTTGTTGATGATGAGACCCAGGTCTAGTATGTAGTCTGACTAGTTGTTGTTGAGACCCAGGTCTAGTATGTAGTCTGACTAGTTGTTGATGATGAGACCCAGGTCTAGTGTGTAGTCTGACTAGTTGTTGATGATGAGACCCAGGTCTAGTATGTAGTCTGACTAGTTGTTGATGATGAGACCCAGGTCTAGTATGTAGTCTGACTAGTTGTTGTTGAGACCCAGGTCTAGTATGTAGTCTGACTAGTTGTTGATGAGACCCAGGTCTAGTATGTAGTCTGACTAGTTGTTGTTGAGACCCAGGTCTAGTATGTAGTCTGACTAGTTGTTGTTGATGATGAGACCCAGGTCTAGTATGTAGTCTGACTAGTTGTTGTTGATGAGACCCAGGTCTAGTATGTAGTCTGACTAGTTGTTGATGAGACCCAGGTCTAGTGTGTAGTCTGACTAGTTGTTGATGATGAGACCCAGGTCTAGTATGTAGTCTGACTAGTTGTTGATGATGAGACCCAGGTCTAGTGTGTAGTCTGACTAGTTGTTGATGATGAGACCCAGGTCTAGTATGTAGTCTGACTAGTTGTTGATGATGAGACCCAGGTCTAGTATGTAGTTGACTAGTTGTTGATGATGAGACCCAGGTCTAGTGTGTAGTCTGACTAGTTGTTGATGATGAGACCCAGGTCTAGTATGTAGTCTGACTAGTTGTTGTTGAGACCCAGGTCTAGTATGTAGTCTGACTAGTTGTTGTTGATGATGAGACCCAGGTCTAGTATGTAGTCTGACTAGTTGTTGATGAGACCCAGGTCTAGTATGTAGTCTGACTAGTTGTTGATGATGAGACCCAGGTCTAGTATGTAGTCTGACTAGTTGTTGATGATGAGACCCAGGTCTAGTGTGTAGTCTGACTAGTTGTTGATGATGAGACCCAGGTCTAGTATGTAGTCTGACTAGTTGTTGATGATGAGACCCAGGTCTAGTATGTAGTCTGACTAGTTGTTGATGATGAGACCCAGGTCTAGTATGTAGTCTGACTAGTTGTTGATGATGAGACCCAGGTCTAGTATGTAGTCTGACTAGTTGTTGATGATGAGACCCAGGTCTAGTATGTAGTCTGACTAGTTGTTGATGATGAGACCCAGGTCTAGTATGTAGTCTGACTAGTTGACTAGTTGTTGATGATGAGACCCAGGTCTAGTATGTAGTCTGACTAGTTGTTGATGATGAGACCCAGGTCTAGTATGTAGTCTGACTAGTTGTTGATGATGAGACCCAGGTCTAGTATGTAGTCTGACTAGTTGTTGATGATGAGACCCAGGTCTAGTATGTAGTCTGACTAGTTGATGATGAGACCCAGGTCTAGTATGTAGTCTGACTAGTTGTTGATGAGACCCAGGTCTAGTATGTAGTCTGACTAGTTGTTGTTGATGAGACCCAGGTCTAGTATGTAGTCTGACTAGTTGTTGATGATGAGACCCAGGTCTAGTATGTAGTCTGACTAGTTGTTGATGAGACCCAGGTCTAGTATGTAGTCTGACTAGTTGTTGATGATGAGACCCAGGTCTAGTATGTAGTCTGACTAGTTGTTGATGATGAGACCCAGGTCTAGTATGTAGTCTGACTAGTTGTTGATGATGAGACCCAGGTCTAGTATGTAGTCTGACTAGTTGTTGATGATGAGACCCAGGTCTAGTATGTAGTCTGACTAGTTGTTGATGATGAGACCCAGGTCTAGTATGTAGTCTGACTAGTTGTTGATGATGAGACCCAGGTCTAGTATGTAGTCTGACTAGTTGTTGATGATGAGACCCAGGTCTAGTATGTAGTCTGACTAGTTGTTGTTGATGAGACCCAGGTCTAGTATGTAGTCTGACTAGTTGTTGATGAGACCCAGGTCTAGTATGTAGTCTGACTAGTTGTTGATGATGAGACCCAGGTCTAGTATGTAGTCTGACTAGTTGTTGATGATGAGACCCAGGTCTAGTATGTAGTCTGACTAGTTGTTGAGGTGAGACCCAGGTCTAGTATGTAGTCTGACTATTGTTGATGATGAGACGCATGTCTAGTATGTAGTCTGACTCGTTGTTGATGATGAGACCAGGTCTCAGATATGGTAGTCTGACTAGTTGTGATGATGAGACCCAGGTCTAGATAGTAGTTCTGACTAGTTGTTGATGATGGACCCAGGTCTAGTATGTATAGCTCTGACTAGTTGTTGATGATGAGACCCAGGTTCTAGTATGTAGTCTGACTAGTGTTGATGATGGAGTACCCAGGTCTAGTATGTAGTCTGACTAGTTGTTGTAGATGAGGACCCAGGTCTAGTATGTAGTCTGACTAGTTGTTGATGAATGAGACCCAGGTTCGTAGTAGTCTGATAGTCTGACTAGTTGTTGATGATGAGACCCCAGGTCTAGTAGTAGTCCTGACTAGTTGTTGATGATGAGACCCAGGTCTAGTATGTAGTCTGACTAGTTGTTGATGATGAGACCCAGGTTCTAGTATGTAGTCTGACTAGTTTGTTGATGATGAGAACCCAGGTCTAGTATGTAGTCTGACTAGTTGTTGATGATGAGCCCAGGTCTAGGTATGCTAGTCTGACTAGTTCTAGTTGTTGATGATGAGGACCCAGGTCTAGTAGTGTAGTATGACTAGTTGTTGTTGATGAGACCCAGGTCTAGTATGTAGTGACTAGTTTTTGAT
>NW_024059943.1:5000-29646 GCF_016432855.1 Salvelinus namaycush | reverse complement strand
TCTTATTATATAGGAGTAGGAGTAGATATGGTGAGAATTGGTCAGGGGACTGATATCTTCTACTAGGAGTAGATATGGTGAGAATCTGGTCAGGGGACTGATATCTTATTATAGGAGTAGATATGGTGAGAATCTGGTCAGGGGACTGATATCATGTTATAGGAGTAGATATGGTGAGAATCTGGTCAGGGGACTGATATCTTATTATAGGAGTAGATATGGTGAGAATCTGGTCAGGGGACTGATATCTTATTATAGGAGTAGATATGGTGAGAATCTGGTCAGGGGGACTGATATCTTCTTATAGGAGTAGATATGGTGAGAATCTGGTCAGGGGAACTGATATCTTATTATAGGAGTAGATATGGTGAGAATCTGGTCAGGGGACTGATATCTTATTATAGGAGTAGATATGGTGAGAATCTGGTCAGGGGACTGATATCTTATTATAGGAGTAGATATGGTGAGAATCTGGTCAGGGGACTGATATCTTCTACTAGGAGTAGATATGGTGAGAATCTGGTCAGGGGACTGATATCTTATTATAGGAGTAGATATGGTGAGAATCTGGTCAGGGGACTGATATCTTATTATAGGAGTAGATATGGTGAGAATCTGGTCAGGGGACTGATATCTTATTATAGGAGTAGATATGGTGAGAATCTGGTCAGGGGACTGATATCTTATTATAGGAGTAGATATGGTGAGAATCTGGTCAGGGGACTGATATCTTTTTAGGAGTAGATATGGTGAGAATCTGGTCAGGGACTGATATCTTATTATAGGAGTAGATATGGTGAGAATCTGGTCAGGGGACTGATATCTTATTATAGGAGTAATATGGTGAGAATCTGGTCAGGGGACTGATATCTTATTAGGAGTAGATATGGTGAGAATCTGGTCAGGGGACTGATATCTTGTTACTAGGAGTAGATATGGTGAGAATCTGGTCAGGGGACTGATATCTTATTATAGGAGTAGATATGGTGAGAATCTGGTCAGGGGACTGATATCTTATTATAGGAGTAGATATGGTGAGAATCTGGTCAGGGGACTGATATCTTATACTAGGAGTAGATATGGTGAGAATCTGGTCAGGGGACTGATATCTTATTATAGGAGTAGATATGGTGAGAATCTGGTCAGGGGACTGATATCTTATACTAGGAGTAGATATGGTGAGAATCTGGTCAGGGGACTGATATCTTATTATAGGAGTAGATATGGTGAGAATCTGGTCAGGGACTGATATCTTAGTATAGGAGTAGATATGGATGAAATCTGGTCAGGGGGACTGATATCTTATTATAGGGGTAGATATGGTGAGAATCTGGTCAGGGGACTGATATCTTTATTATAGGAGTAGATATGGTGGAGAATCTGGTCAGGGGACTGGATGATCATTATTATAGGGAGTAGATATGGTGAGGAATCTGGTCCAGGGGACTGATATCTGATTATAGGGAGTAGATATTGGGAGAATCATGGTCAGGGGACTGATATCTGTCTACTAGGAGTAGATATGGTGAGAAATCTGATCAGGGGTACTGGACTATCTTATTATAGGAGTAGATATGGCTGAGAATTCTGGTCAGGGGGACTGATATCTTTATTAGTACGGAGTAGATATGGTGAGAATCTGGTCAGGGGACCTGATATCTTATTATAGGGAGTAGATATGGTGAGATCTGGTCAGGGGACTGATATCTTGATTATAGGGAGTAGATATGGTGAGAAATCCTGGTCAGGGGACTGATATCTTTTATCTTATTAGGAGTAGATATGGTGAGAATCTGGTCAAGGGACTGATATCTTATTATAGGAGTAGATATGGTGAGAATCTGGTCAGGGGACTGATATCTTATTATAGGAGTAGATATGGTGAGAATCTGGTCAGGGGACTGATATCTTATTATAGGAGTAGATATGGTGAGAATCTGGTCAGGGGACTGATATCTTATTATAGGAGTAGATATGGTGAGAATCTGGTCAGGGGACTGATATCTTATTACTAGGAGTAGATATGGTGAGAATCTGGGTCAGGGGACTGATATCTTATTATAGGAGTAGATATGGTGAGAATCTGGTCAGGGGACTGATATCTTATTATAGGAGTAGATATGGTGAGAATCTGGTCAGGGGACTGATATCTTATTATAGGAGTAGATATGGTGAGAATCTGGTCAGGGACTGATATCTTATTATAGGAGTAGATATGGTGAGAATCTGGTCAGGGGACTGATATCTTATTATAGGAGTAGATATGGTGAGAATCTGGTCAGGGGACTGATATCTTATTATAGGAGTAGATATGGTGAGAATCTGGTCAGGGGACTGATATCTTATTATAGGAGTAGATATGGTGAGAATCTGGTCAGGGACTGATATCTTATATAGGAGTAGATATGGTGAGAATCTGGGTCAGGGGACTGATATCTTATTATAGGAGTAGATATGGTGAGAATCTGGTCAGGGGACTGATATCTTGTTATAGAAGTAGATATGGTGAGAATATGGTCAGGGGACTGATATCTTATTATAGGAGTAGATATGGTGAGAATCTGGTCAGGGGACTGATATCTTATTATAGGAGTAGATATGGTGAGAATCTGGTCAGGGGACTGATATCTTCTACTAGGAGTAGATATGGTGAGAATCTGGTCAGGGGACTGATATCTTATTATAGGAGTAGATATGGTGAGAATCTGGTCAGGGGACTGATATCTTATTATAGGAGTAGATATGGTGAGAATCTGGTCAGGGGACTGCACCCTCATCCAGCGATTACGATATCTGTGTTTCAGAGTCTTGTAGTGTCACTTCATTTGACATTGCAGAAGGTTTAACCTTTAACCTACTGTATACCTAAAATCCAACTCTGTCTGAGAAAACCTCTTCAGGAACCACTTCTTACAACAAGTCTAGTTCATCCACGTCTACATTACTCTGATTCTAGTTCATCCTTGTCTACATTACTCTGATTCTAGTTCATCCACGTCTACAATACTCTGATTCTAGTTCATCCACGTCTACATTACTCTGATTCTAGTTCATCCACGTCTACATTACTCTGATTCTAGTTCATCCTCGTCTGCATTACTCTGATTCTAGTTCATCCACGTCTACATTACTCTGATTCTAGTTCATCCACGTCTACATTACTCTGATTCTAGTTCATCCACGTCTACATTACTCTGATTCTAGTTCATCCACGTCTACAATACTCTGATTCTAGTTCATCCTTGTCTACATTACTCTGATTCTAGTTCATCCAGGTCTACAATACTCTGATTCTAGTTCATCCACGTCTACATTACTCTGATTCTAGTCAATCCACGTCTACATTACTCTGATTCTAGTTCATCCACGTCTACATTACTCTGATTCTAGTTCATCCACGTCTACATTACTCTGATTCTAGTTCATCCACGTCTACAATACTCTGATTCTAGTTCATCCACGTCTACATTACTCTGATTCTAGTTCATCCACGTCTACATTACTCTGATTCTAGTTCATCCACGTCTACATTACTCTGATTCTAGTTCATCCACGTCTACATTAGTCTGATTCTAGTTCATCCACGTCTACATTACTCTGATTCTAGTTCATCCACGTCTACATTACTCTGATTCTAGTTCATCCTCGTCTACATTACTCTGATTCTAGTTCATCCACGTCTACATTACTCTGATTCTAGTTCATCCACGTCTACATTACTCTGATTCTAGTTCATCCACGTCTGCATTACTCTGATTCTAGTTCATCCACGTCTACATTACTCTGATTCTAGTTCATCCTCGTCTACATTACTCTGATTCTAGTTCATCCACGTCTACATTACTCTGATTCTAGTTCATCCACGTCTACATTACTCTGATTCTAGTTCATCCACGTCTACATTACTCTGATTCTAGTTCATCCACGTCTACATTACTCTGATTCTAGTTCATCCACGTCTACATTACTCTGATTCTAGTTCATCCACGTCTACATTACTCTGATTCTAGTTCATCCATTTCTAGATTACGGACTAGACTGTCAGGTTCACCTCTACATTGCTCAGAGACTAGACTGTCCACTTTTACATTACTCACTATACTTTGTTCTTCCACGTTTTAACCTGTTTTAACCTGTTTTGACCTGTTTTGACCTGTTTTGACTTGTTTGAACCTGTTTTAACCTGTTTTAACCTGTTTTGACTACTGAGCAAGAAGTCTGTATCATCTTGACCGTCCTTGTGTTCTGTTACCGTATTAGATAGTTCATCTTGACCTTCCTTGTGTTCTGTTACCGTATTAGATAGTTCATCTTGACCTTCCTTGTGTTCTGTCACCGTATTAGATAGTTCATCTTGACCTTCCTTGTGTTCTGTTACCGTATTAGATAGTTCATCTTGACCTTCCTTGTGTTCTGTTACTGTATTAGATAGTTCATCTTGACCTTCCTTGTGTTCTGTTACCGTATTAGATAGTTCATCTTGACCTTCCTTGTGTTATATTACCGTATTAGATAGTTCATCTTGACCTTCCTTGTGTTCTGTTACCGTATTAGATAGTTCATCTTGACCATCCTTGTGTTCTGTTACCGTATTAGATAGTTCATCTTGACCTTCCTTGTGTTCTGTTACCGTATTAGATAGTTCATCTTGACCTTCCTTGTGTTCTGTTACCGTATTAGATAGTTCATCTTGACCTTCCTTGTGTTCTGTTACCGTATTAGATAGTTCATCTTGACCTTCCTTGTGTTCTGTCACCGTATTAGATAGTTCATCTTGACCTTCCTTGTGTTCTGTTACCGTATTAGATAGTTCATCTTGACCTTCCTTGTGTTCTGTTACCGTATTAGATAGTTCATCTTGACCTTCCTTGTGTTCTGTTACCGTATTAGATAGTTCATCTTGACCGTCCTTGTGTTCTGTTACCGTATTAGATAGTTCATCTTGACCTTCCTTGTGTTCTGTTACCGTATTAGATAGTTCATCTTGACCGTCCTTGTGTTCTGTTACCGTATTAGATAGTTCATCTTGACCTTCCTTGTGTTCTGTTACCGTATTAGATAGTTCATCTTGACCTTCCTTGTGTTCTGTTACCGTATTAGATAGTTCATCTTGACCTTCCTTGTGTTCTGTTACCGTATTAGATAGTTCATCTTGACCGTCCTTGTGTTCTGTTACCGTATTAGATAGTTCATCTTGACCTTCCTTGTGTTCTTTTACCGTATTAGATAGTTCATCTTGACCTTCCTTGTGTTCTGTTACCGTATTAGATAGTTCATCTTGACCTTCCTTGTGTTCTGTTACCGTATTAGATAGTTCATCTTGACCTTCCTTGTGTTCTGTTACCGTATTAGATAGTTCATCTTGACCTTCCTTGTGTTATATTACCGTATTAGATAGTTCATCTTGACCTTCCTTGTGTTCTGTTACCGTATTAGATAGTTCATCTTGACCGTCCTTGTGTTCTGTTACCGTATTAGATAGTTCATCTTGACCTTCCTTGTGTTCTGTTACCGTATTAGATAGTTCATCTTGACCTTCCTTGTGTTCTGTTACCGTATTAGATAGTTCATCTTGACCTTCCTTGTGTTCTGTTACCGTATTAGATAGTTCATCTTGACCTTCCTTGTGTTCTGTTACCGTATTAGATAGTTCATCTTGACCTTCCTTGTGTTATATTACCGTATTAGATAGTTCATCTTGACCTTCCTTGTGTTCTGTTACCGTATTAGATAGTTCATCTTGACCTTCCTTGTGTTCTGTTACCGTATTAGATAGTTCATCTTGACCTTCCTTGTGTTCTGTTACCGTATTAGATAGTTCATCTTGACCTTCCTTGTGTTCTGTTACCGTATTAGATAGTTCATCTTGACCATCCTTGTGTTCTGTTACCGTATTAGATAGTTCATCTTGACCGTCCTTGTGTTCTGTTACCGTATTAGATAGTTCATCTTGACCTTCCTTGTGTTCTGTTACCGTATTAGATAGTTCATCTTGACCTTCCTTGTGTTCTGTTACCGTATTAGATAGTTCATCTTGACCTTCCTTGTGTTCTGTTACCGTATTAGATAGTTCATCTTGACCTTCCTTGTGTTCTGTTACCGTATTAGATAGTTCATCTTGACCTTCCTTGTGTTCTGTTACCGTATTAGATAGTTCATCTTGACCTTGTGTTCTGTTACCGTATTAGATAGTTCATCTTGACCGTCCTTGTGTTCTGTTACCGTATTAGATAGTTCATCTTGACCGTCCTTGTGTTCTGTTACCGTATTAGATAGTTCATCTTGACCGTCCTTGTGTTCTGTTACCGTATTAGATAGTTCATCTTGACCGTCCTTGTGTTCTGTTACCGTATTAGATAGTTCATCTTGACCGTCCTTGTGTTCTGTTACCGTATTAGATAGTTCATCTTGACCGTCCTTGTGTTCTGTTACCGTATTAGATAGTTCATCTTGACCGCCCTTGTGTTCTGTTACCGTATTAGATAGTTCATCTTGACCTTCCTTGTGTTCTGTTACCGTATTAGATAGTTCATCTTGACCTTCCTTGTGTTCTGTTACCGTATTAGATAGTTCATCTTGACCGTCCTTGTGTTCTGTTACCGTATTAGATAGTTCATCTTGACCTTCCTTGTGTTCTGTTACCGTATTAGATAGTTCATCTTGACCTTCCTTGTGTTCTGTTACCGTATTAGATAGTTCATCTTGACCGTCCTTGTGTTATATTACCGTATTAGATAGTTCATCTTGACCTTCCTTGTGTTCTGTTACCGTATTAGATAGTTCATCTTGACCTTCCTTGTGTTCTGTTACCGTATTAGATAGTTCATCTTGACCTTCCTTGTGTTCTGTTACCGTATTAGATAGTTCATCTTGACCTTCCTTGTGTTCTGTTACCGTATTAGATAGTTCATCTTGACCTTCCTTGTGTTCTGTTACCGTATTAGATAGTTCATCTTGACCTTCCTTGTGTTCTGTTACCGTATTAGATAGTTCATCTTGACCTTCCTTGTGTTATATTACCATATTAGACAGTTTGCAGTTCTGAGACACTATTCATATTTCACTTCTCATGAGGTTGAAAATGTTTTACCTAATAAATTAAGAGCATTCATCGATCGAGATGGATTCATGAACATGAACAGTGAACTCTAAAAACAAGTGGATCACTTGACTGAATAATGTGGCAAATGTTTTGACAGAGTCTTTGACAAGGTAGCAGTAAGTCTCTCTCTCTAGTTCATCATCACTGTCCTTGTCATTGATATTTCATTTTACACCGTATTCATTTCTATTGGCGTATGTTGTCCAGTCAGGAGAACACATGATTGTAATTGCCTTGTAAAATGTAAGACTTTTTAGAAGTAACCTTAATGGCAATGAGAGACTCATTATACTGTCTGTGAGATAAAACAGTCTATTTAGTGCATGTCCCCAAAGGGTAGACTACGTCCAAATCACACCCTATTCCCTATGTAGAGCACTACTTTTGACCATGGCCCACATGGCTCTGTTCAAAAGTAGAGCACTATATAGGGAATAGGGTGTCATTTGAGTTGGACGTATACTGTAGCTGGAGGGGTTGCAGAAAGACTTTCTCTGGTAGGCCAGAGATTTCCATTTAGATTACCTTTAGCTTTAAACTGGCAAAGAAAGTCTCTCTCTCTCTCTCTCTGTCTCTCTCTCTCTCTCTCTCTCTCTGTCTCTCCCTCTCTCTCTCTCTCTGTCTCTCTCTCTCTCTCTCTCTCTCTGTCTCTCTCTCTCTCTCTCTCTCTCTCTCTCTCTCTCCCTGTCTCTCTCTCTCTCTCTCTCTCTCTCTCTCTCTCTCTCTCTCTCTCTCTCTCTCTCTCCCTGTCTCTCTCTCTCTCTCTGTCTCTCTCTCTCTCTCTCTCTCCCTGTCTCTCTCTCTCTCTGTCTCTCTCTGTCTCTGTCTCTCTCTCTCTCTCTCTCTCTCTGTCTCTCTCTCTGTCTCTCTCTGTCTCTCTCTCTGTCTCTCTCTCTCTCTCTCTCTCTCTCTCTCTCTCTCTCTCTCAATTCAATTCAATTCAATTCAAGGGGCTTTATTGGCATGGGAAACATGTGTTAACATTGCCAAAGCAAGTGAGGTAGATATTATACAAAAGTGAAATAAACAATACAAATTAACAGTAAACATTACACATACAGAAGTTTCAAAACAATAAAGACATTACAAATGTTATATTATATATATACAGTGTTGTAACAATGTACAAATGGTTAAAGCACACAAGTTAAAATAAATAAGCATAAATATGGGTTGTATTTACAATGGTGTTTGTTCTTCACTGGTTGCCCTTTTCTTGTGGCAACAGGTCACAAATCTTGCTGCTGTGATGGCACACTGTGGAATTTCTCCCAGTAGATATGGGAGTTTATCAAAATTGGATTTGTTTTCAAATTCTTTGTGGATCTGTGTAATCTGAGGGAAATATGTCTCTCTAATATGGTCATACATTGGGCAGGAGGTTAGGAAGTGCAGCTCAGTTTCCACCTCATTTTGTGGGCAGTGTGCACATAGCCTGTCTTCTCTTGAGAGCCATGTCTGCCTACGGCGGCCTTTCTCAATAGCAAGGCTATGCTCACTGAGTCTGTACATAGTCAAAGCTTTCCTTAAGTTTGGGTCAGTCACAGTGGTCAGGTATTCTGCCACTGTGTACTCTCTGTTTAGGGCCAAATAGCATTCTAGTTTGCTCTGTTTTTTTGTTAATTCTTTCCAATGTGTCAAGTAATTATCTTTTTGTTTTCTCATGATTTGGTTGGGTCTAATTGTGCTGTTGTCCTGGGGCTCTGTGGGGTGTGTTTGTGTTTGTGAACAGAGCCCTAGGACCAGCTTGCTTAGGGGACTCTTCTCCAGGTTCATCTCTCTGTAGGTGATGGCTTTGTTATGGAAGGTTTGGGAATCGCTTCCTTTTAGGTGGTTGTAGAATTTAACGGCTCTTTTCTGGATTTTGATAATTAGTGGGTATCGGCCTAATTCTGCTCTGCATGCATTATTTGGTGTTCTACGTTGTACACGGAGGATATTTTTGCAGAATTCTGCATGCAGAGTCTCAATTTGGTGTTTGTCCCATTTTGTGAAATCTTGGTTGGTGAGCGGACCCCAGACCTCACAACCATAAAGGGCAATGGGCTCTATGACTGATTCAAGTATTTTTAGCCAGATCCTAATTGGTATGTTGAAATTTATGTTCCTTTTGATGGCATAGAAGGCCCTTCTTGCCTTGTCTCTCAGATCGTTCACAGCTTTGTGGAAGTTACCTGTGGTGCTGATGTTTAGGCAGAGGTATGTATAGTTTTTTGTGTGCTCTAGGGCAACGGTGTCTAGATGGAATTTGTGGTCCTGGTGACTGGACCTTTTTTGGAACACCATTATTTTGGTCTTACTGAGATTTACTGTCAGGGCCCAGGTCTGACAGAATCTGTGCAGAAGATCTAGGTGCTGCTGTAGGCCCTCCTTGGTTGGTGACAGAAGCACCAGATCATCAGCAAACAGTAGACATTTGACTTCGGATTCTAGTAGGGTGAGACCGGGTGCTGCAGACTGTTCTAGTGCCCGCGCCAATTCGTTGATATATATGTTGAAGAGGGTGGGGCTTAAGCTGCATCCCTGTCTCACCCCACGACCCTGTGTGAAGAAATGTGTGTGTTTTTTGCCAATTTTAACCGCACACTTGTTGTTTGTGTACATGGATTTTATAATGTCGTATGTTTTACCCCCAACACCACTTTCCATCAATTTGTATAGCAGACCCTCATGCCAAATTGAGTCGAAGGCTTTTTTGAAATCAACAAAGCATGAGAAGACTTTGCCTTTGTTTTGGTTTGTTTGGTTGTCAATTAGGGTGTGTAGGGTGAATACATGGTCTGTTGTACGGTAATTTGGTAAAAAGCCAATTTGACATTTGCTCAGTACATTGTTTTCATTGAGGAAATGTACGAGTCTGCTGTTAATGATAATGCAGAGTATTTTCCCAAGGTTACTGTTGACGCATATTCCACGGTAGTTATTGGGGTCAAATTTGTCTCCACTTTTGTGGATTGGGGTGATCAGTCCTTGGTTCCAAATATTGGGGAAGATGCCAGAGCTAAGGACGATGTTAAAGAGTTTTAGTATAGCCAATTGGAATTTGTTGTCTGTATATTTGATCATTTCATTAAGGATACCATCAACACCACAGGCCTTTTTGGGTTGGAGGGTTTTTATTTTGTCCTGTAACTCATTCAAGGTAATTGGAGAATCCAGTGGGTTCTGGTAGTCTTTAATAGTTGATTCTAGGATTTGTATTTGATCATGTATATGTTTTTGCTCTTTATTCTTTGTTATAGAGCCAAAAAGATTGGAGAAGTGGTTTACCCATACATCTCCATTTTGGATAGATAATTCTTCTTGTTGTTGTTTGTTTAGTGTTTTCCAATTTTCCCAGAATTGGTTAGAGTCTATGGAGTCTTCAATTACATTGAGCTGATTTCTGACGTGCTGTTCCTTCTTTTTCCGTAGTGTATTTCTGTATTGTTTTAGTGATTCTCTCTCTCTCTCTCTCTCTCTCTTTCTCTCTCTCTCTCCCTGTCTCTCTCTCTCTGTCTCTCTGCCTCTCTCTCTCTCTCTCTCTCTGTGTCTCTCTGTCTCTCTTTCTCTCTCTGTCTCTCTGTCTCTGTCTGTCTCTGTCTGTCTCTGTCTCTCTCTCTCTCTCCCTGTCTCTCTCTCTCTCTGTCTCTCTGCCTCTCTCTCTCTATCGCTCTCTCTCTCTCTCTCTCTCTATCGCTCTCTCTCTCTCTCTATCGCTCTCTCTCTCTCTCTCTCTCTATCGCTCTCTCTCTCTCTCTCTCTCTGCTCTCTCGCTCTCTCTCTCTCTCTCTTGCTTTGAGACAATGTGAGAGAATTGTCAGGGCAGCAAACTAGACTCATCTCTGGACATTTCATTACATTCATGCTTAAAGAAGATACATCCGTTGTCCCAAATCCCCGCTGTGGATGTATACCTCTTGTGAATTCTGTCAGACCTTCTTGGTTGTGTTTCCCAAAACCAGTTATTCACTAATGAAATACACACAAAGGCCATGTTTTAATGATCTCAATTCAATTCAATTCAATTCAAGGGGCTTTATTGGCATGGGAAACATGTGTTAACATTGCCAAAGCAAGTGAGGTAGATATTATACAAAAGAGAAATAAACAATACAAATTAACAGTAAACATTACACATACAGAAGTTTCAAAACAATAAAGACATTACAAATGTTATATTATATATATACAGTGTTGTAACAATGTACAAATGGTTAAAGCACACAAGTTAAAATAAATAAGCATAAATATGGGTTGTATTTACAATGGTGTTTGTTCTTCACTGGTTGCCCTTTTCTTGTGGCAACAGGTCACAAATCTTGCTGCTGTGATGGCACACTGTGGAATTTCTCCCAGTAGATATGGGAGTTTATCAAAATTGGATTTGTTTTCAAATTCTTTGTGGATCTGTGTAATCTGTGGGAAATATGTCTCTCTAATATGGTCATACATTGGGCAGGAGGTTAGGAAGTGCAGCTCAGTTTCCACCTCATTTTGTGGGCAGTGAGCACATAGCCTGTCTTCTCTTGAGAGCCATGTCTGCCTACGGCGGCCTTTCTCAATAGCAAGGCTATGCTCACTGAGTCTGTACATAGTCAAAGCTTTCCTTAAGTTTGGGTCAGTCACAGTGGTCAGGTATTCTGCCACTGTGTACTCTCTGTTTAGGGCCAAATAGCATTCTAGTTTGCTCTGTTTTTTTGTTAATTCTTTCCAATGTGTCAAGTAATTATCTTTTTGTTTTCTCATGATTTGGTTGGGTCTAATTGTGCTGTTGTCCTGGGGCTCTGTGGGGTGTGTTTGTGTTTGTGAACAGAGCCCTAGGACCAGCTTGCTTAGGGGACTCTTCTCCAGGTTCATCTCTCTGTAGGTGATGGCTTTGTTATGGAAGGTTTGGGAATCGCTTCCTTTTAGGTGGTTGTAGAATTTAACGGCTCTTTTCTGGATTTTGATAATTAGTGGGTATCGGCCTAATTCTGCTCTGCATGCATTATTTGGTGTTCTACGTTGTACACGGAGGATATTTTTGCAGAATTCTGCATGCAGAGTCTCAATTTGGTGTTTGTCCCATTTTGTGAAATCTTGGTTGGTGAGCGGACCCCAGACCTCACAACCATAAAGGGCAATGGGCTCTATGACTGATTCAAGTATTTTTAGCCAGATCCTAATTGGTATGTTGAAATTTATGTTCCTTTTGATGGCATAGAATGCCCTTCTTGCCTTGTCTCTCAGATCGTTCACAGCTTTGTGGAAGTTACCTGTGGCGCTGATGTTTAGGCCGAGGTATGTATAGTTTTTTGTGTGCTCTAGGGCAACAGTGTCTAGATGGAATTTGTGGTCCTGGCGACTGGACCTTTTTTGGAACACCATTATTTTGGTCTTACTGAGATTTACTGTCAGGGCCCAGGTCTGACAGAATCTGTGCAGAAGATCTAGGTGCTGCTGTAGGCCCTCCTTGGTTGGTGACAGAAGATCTCTCTAGTTCCTGTTAGCCATGCTAATGTGAGGGAGTAACTGATAGCCATGCTAATGTGAGGGAGTAACTGATCTCTCTAGTTCCTGTTAGCCATGCTAATGTGAGGGAGTAACTGATCTCTCTAGGTCCTGTTAGCCATGCTAATGTGAGGGAGTAACTGATCTCTCTAGTTCCTGTTAGCCATGCTAATGTGAGGGAGTAACTGATCTCTCTAGTTCCTGTTAGCCATGCTAATGTGAGGGAGTAACTGATCTCTCTAGTTCCTGTTAGCCATGCTAATGTGAGAGAGTAACTGATCTCTCTAGGTCCTGTTAACCATGCTAATGTGAGGGAGTAACTGATCTCTCTAGTTCCTGTTAGCCACGCTAATGTGAGGGAGTAACTGATCTCTCTAGTTCCTGTTAGCCACGCTAATGTGAGGGAGTAACTGATCTCTCTAGTTCCTGTTAACCATGCTAATGTGAGAGAGTAACTGGTCTCTCTAGTTCCTGTTAGCCATGCTAATGTGAGGGAGTAAATGATCTCTCTAGTTCCTGTTAGCCACGCTAATGTGAGGGAGTAACTGATCTCTCTAGGTCCTGTTAGCCATGCTAATGTGAGGGAGTAACTGATCTCTCTAGGTCCTGTTAGCCACGCTAATGTGAGGGAGTAACTGATCTCTCTAGTTCCTGTTAGCCACGCTAATGTGAGGGAGTAACTGATCTCTCTAGTTCCTGTTAACCATGCTAATGTGAGAGAGTAACTGGTCTCTCTAGTTCCTGTTAGCCATGCTAATGTGAGGGAGTAAATGATCTCTCTAGTTCCTGTTAGCCACGCTAATGTGAGGGAGTAACTGATCTCTCTAGGTCCTGTTAGCCATGCTAATGTGAGGGAGTAACTGATCTCTCTAGGTCCTGTTAGCCATGCTAATGTGAGGGAGTAACTGATCTCTCTAGGTCCTGTTAGCCATGCTAATGTGAGGGAGTAACTGATCTCTCTAGTTCCTGTTAGCCACGCTAATGTGAGGGAGTAACTGATCTCTCTAGGTCCTGTTAGCCATGCTAATGTGAGGGAGTAACTGATCTCTCTAGTTCCTGTTAGCCACGCTAATGTGAGGGAGTAACTGATCTCTCTAGTTCCTGTTAACCATGCTAATGTGAGAGAGTAACTGGTCTCTCTAGTTCCTGTTAACCATGCTAATGTGAGGGAGTAAATGATCTCTCTAGTTCCTGTTAGCCACGCTAATGTGAGGGAGTAAATGATCTCTCTAGTTCCTGTTAGCCACGCTAATGTGAGGGAGTAACTGATCTCTCTAGGTCCTGTTAGCCATGCTAATGTGAGGGAGTAACTGATCTCTCTAGGTCCTGTTAGCCATGCTAATGTGAGGGAGTAACTGATCTCTCTAGTTCCTGTTAGCCACGCTAATGTGAGGGAGTAACTGATCTCTCTAGGTCCTGTTAGCCATGCTAATGTGAGGGAGTAACTGATCTCTCTAGGTCCTGTTAGCCATGCTAATGTGAGGGAGTAACTGATCTCTCTAGGTCCTGTTAGCCATGCTAATGTGAGGGAGTAACTGATCTCTCTAGTTCCTGTTAGCCACGCTAATGTGAGGGAGTAACTGATCTCTCTAGGTCCTGTTAGCCATGCTAATGTGAGGGAGTAACTGATCTCTCTAGGTCCTGTTAGCCATGCTAATGTGAGGGAGTAACTGATCTCTCTAGGTCCTGTTAGCCATGCTAATGTGAGGGAGTAACTGATCTCTCTAGGTCCTGTTAGCCATGCTAATGTGAGGGAGTAACTGATCTCTCTAGGTCCTGTTAGCCATGCTAATGTGAGGGAGTAACTGATCTCTCTAGGTCCTGTTAGCCATGCTAATGTGAGGGAGTAACTGATCTCTCTAGTTCCTGTTAGCCATGCTAATGTGAGGGAGTAACTGATCTCTCTAGGTCCTGTTAGCCATGCTAATGTGAGGGAGTAACTGATCTCTCTAGTTCCTGTTAGCCACGCTAATGTGAGAGAGTAACTGATCTCTCTAGTTCCTGTTAGCCATGCTAATGTGAATGAGTAACTGATCTCTCTAGTTCCTGTTAGCCATGCTAATGTGAGAAAGTAACTGAAAGCTTTCTTCCTTCCGAATTCCCAAGGCTGCTTATTGAACTGCTTTAATTCTTTGTCCCCGGACTAGGTACAAATAGCACTTGAAAATTAGAGTGGAGTGTTACTTCCATTTCAAAGCAATTTTTTGAATTGTGCAGACATCTTTTTTTATTTAAAATTTGTCAGATGTTTTCCGATTAATATGCGATAGCCTAAGTCCAACCTATCACTCATCTAAGGGTGGGTGTAGACCATGTACAAAGAACAAAATTAATATTTTAATAAGTCCTACTGTGGTGAAGCATTAACAGCAGAAACAACAGAACGTAAAGTACTTAATAAGGGTAACTTCCTTGCAGTCAAGCTTCTCTTAAAATCTCCTTCGATGTTTCCCAGAAAGTCATAGAAGTCACCACTTGACAAAGTCAAGACTTTACCATAGTCTTTACCATACCCATTACCATACCCTTGACCATACCCTTTACCATAATCTTTACCATAGCCTTTACCATACCCTTTACCATAGCCTTTACCATAGCCTTTACCATACCCTTTACCATACCCTTTACCATAGTCTTTACCATACCCATTACCATACCCTTTACCATAGCCTTTACCATAGTCTTGACCATACCCTTTACCATAGCCTTTACCATACCCTTTACCATAGCCTTTACCATAGTCTTGACCATACCCTTTACCATAGCCTTGACCATACCCTTTACCATAGTCTTTACCATACCCTTTACCATAGTCTTTACCATACCCTTTACCATAGCCTTTACCATAGCCTTTACCATACTCTTTACCATAGCCTTTACCATAGTCTTTACCATAGCCTTTACCATAGTCTTGACCATACCCTTTACCATAGTCTTTACAATACTCTTTACCATACCCTTTACCATACCCTTTACCATAGCCTTTACCATACCCTTTAACATACCCTTTACCATACCCTTTACCATAGTCTTTACCATAATCTTTACCATACAATTGACAATACACTTTAACACTGTATTTACCATAGGTTACCCTTGCCGTATAAGAACAGATCTGGGATCATCCTAAATAAAAAATATTTTGTATCTTCAAAGTGGTAGGCATGTTATGTAAATCAAATGATACAAACCCCCCAAAAATCAGTTTTTATTCCAGGTTGTAAGGTAACAAAACAGGACAAATACCAAGGGGGGTGAAAACTTTCGCAAGCCGCTGTATTTGAGCAGTGAAAATTCAGATCAGATGAGTTGAATTCTTTCTGTTTCAAATTAGAGAGTAAAACTGTAGGTATCAAATAATAAGAAATAGGTACTGTACTGTATCTTCACATTTAATCAAATATAAACTCGTTTTTTGAGTTAAAGTTCATGTAAGGAAATCTGTCAATTGAAATAAATTCATTAGACCCTATTCTATGGATTTCACATGACAGGGCTGGGGTGCAGCATGGGTGGGCCTGGGAGGGCATAGCCCCACCCACTTGGGAGACTGGCCCACCCACTCGGTCAATCAGAATGAGCTTTTCCCCACCAAAGGGCTTTATTACAGACAGAAATACTCCTCAGTTTCATCAGCTGTTTGGGTGGCTGGTCTCAGACGATCCCGCAGGAGAAGAAGCCGGATGTGGAGGTCCTGGGCTGACGTGGTTACACCTGGTCTGCGGTTGTGAGGAATGTTGGACGTACTGCCAAATTATCTAAAATGACGTTGTAGGCGGTTTATGGTACAGAAATTAACATTATCTGGCAACAGCTCTGATGGACATTCCTGCAGTCAGCATGCCAATTGCACGCTCCCTCAAAACTTGAGAAATCTGTGGCATTGTGTTGTGTGACAAAACTGCACATTTTAGAGTGGCCTTTTATTGTCCCCAGCACAAGGTGCACCTGTGTAATGATCATGCTGTTTAATCAGCTTTTTGATATGCCACACCTGTCAGGTGGATGGATTATTTTGTCAAAGGAGAAATGCTCACTAACAGGGATGTAAGCAAATTTGTGCACAACATTTGAGAGAAATAAGCTTTTTGTGCAAATGGAAAATTTCGAGGATCTTTTATTTCAGCTCATGAAACATTGGACCTATTTATTTTTGTTCAGTATAATTTCACAGTGCATCAGGAGTACTCTACTGTGATTCCTGAAATGCAGAGCCTTTTAGAGTATTTTTCTGGTTACCTAATTCTCAGTCTCATTGAACACCAAATGTTGCTAGCTAGCTAGCGTGACACTTAATGTAAGTTGTTTTCTCAAAATGTATGTTAGCTAGCTAAGTTAGGCATGTTGTTAATATAACTCCCATGTGCTGTCGACATCAGGATACATTTTGAGAGCACTAGTTTGTAGATGTCATAAAGTGCTTATACAAAAACCCAGCCTAAAACCTTAAAGAGCACACTATGCAGATGTAGATGCACGGTGGCTAGGAAAAACTCCCTAGAAAGGTAGGGAACCTAGGAAGAAACCTAGAGAGGAACCAGGCTCTGAGGGGTGGCTAGTCCTCTTCTGGCTGTGTCGGGTGGAGATTATAGCAGTAAATGGCCCTAAAGGCCAGATCGTTTTTCAAGATGTTCAAATGTTTATAGATCACCAGCAGGGTTAAATAATAATCACGGTGCTTATAGAAGGTTCAACAGGTTAGCACCTCAGGAGTAAATGACAGTTGGCTTTTCATAGCTGAACATTCAGAGGTCGAAACAGCAGATGCGGTTGAGAGAGAGACAGAGAGAGAGAGAGATCGACAGAGAGAGACAGAGAGAGAGAGAGACAGGGAGACAGAGAGAGAGAGACAGAAAGACAGAGAGAGACAGACAGTTAGAGAGAGACAGAGGGAGACAGAGAGAGAGACAGAGAGAGAGACAGATGCAGAGAGAGACAAAGAGAGAGAGACAGAAAGACGGAGAGAGACAGAACGTCAGAGAGAGACAGAGAGAGACAGAGAGAGACAGAGAGTGAGAGAGAGACAGAGACAGAGACATAGAGACAGAGACATAGAGAGAGAGAGAGAGAGAGAGAGAGAGAGAGAGAGAGAGAGAGAGAGAGAGAGAGAGAGAGAGAGAGACAGAGGATGGAAACAGCAGGTCTATAAGGTATCAGTTCCGGTGAACAGGTCAGGGTTCCATAGCCGCAGGTAGAACAGCAGAAACTGGATCAGGAGCACGACCAGGTGGACTGGGGACGGGGACAGCCAGGAGACATCGGGCCAGGTAGTCCTGAGGCATGGTCCTGGGGCTCAGGTCCTGTGGGAGGGGAGGGAGAGATGGGAGAAATACAGAGAGCATACTTAAGATCAAACATGACACCAGAGAAGACAGAGAAGACAGGAGAAATACACCAGACAAGACAGACTGACCCCAGCCCTACGGCCCATAGACTATTGCAGCATAGCTACTGAGGACTGAGACGGTGGCCCCGTCCAAAGATACCCCCGAACAGTGCCAAGCAAGCAAGGTATAACCTCACCTACTTGCCAAAGCTTAGCCCTTACACCAACAGAGGGATATCAACAGACCACCAACTTACTAACCAGAGATAAAGCAGATGTCTCCTCTATAGGAGGAAAGCCCTGCCTGCAACTGTTTGCTTAGAAATTCTAGGAGTCTTGTGACTATAGTGTAGGTGTAGGTATGTACGACAGGACCAAATTGGAGAGATAGGTATGAACAATTGAATGTAATGCTTTGTAGGTTTTCTCCTAGGTTAGCAGTAAAAACTTGAAATCAGCCCTAGCCTTACCAGCAAGCCAGCACCGGAGTAATACGATAAAACGTTTTGGTTCTACTCAAGATTCTAGCAGATGTATTTAGCAATAGCTGAAGTTAATTTAGTGCTTTATCCAGGTAGCCAGAGAGTAGAGCATTGCAGTAGTCTAATCTTGAATTGACAAAAGCATTTCTGCATAAGAGTGAAAACAATAGTGGTCCTAAAACGGAACCTTGAGGAACACAGTAGCGTACCATTGATTTGTCAGAGGACAAACCATCAACAGAGACAAACGTATATGTTTCCTTCAGATAAGATCTAAACCAGGCATAAACTTCTCCCGGTAAACCAATTTGGACTTCCAATCTCTCTAAAAGAATGTGGTGATCGATGGTATCAAAAGCAGCACTCAGGTCTAGGAGCACGAGGACAGATGCAGAGTCTTGGTCTGATGCCATTAAAAGGTCATTTACCACCTTCACGAGTCTCAGTGCTATGATGGGGACTAAAACCAGACTGCAGTGTTTTGTATACATTATTTGTCTTCAGGAAGGCCGTGAGTTGCTGAGGAACAGTTTTGGAATTTTTTGTTGTTGTTGAGGAATGGGAGATTCAATGTTGGATGAGGTCTGGTTTGTCTTTATTACTGCCACCTTCAGCTAGTTACATGTGACACATTTTTGTTTTAGCAGTGAGACTGCATCTAGGCTATTAGGCAAAGTTTAAGTTTAAGTTTAAATCCTTGGTTAGGTGGTAAAATGTTTGTACTCTGACTTCCTTGGGTAGGTGGAGGGAGTCTAGAAGGGTGTCAAGGAATCTTTGTGTTGTCCGAGAATTTATAATGTGGCTCTTGATAATCCTTGGTTGGAATCTGAGAAAATTATTTGTTATGATTGCAAATGTAATAAAATGATGGTCCAATAGTCCAGGATTATGAGGTAAAAACTATTCGATCCACAATATCTATTCCATGGGACAAAACTAGATCCAGGGTATGACTGTGGCAATGCGTAGGTCCGGAGACATGTTGGACAAAACCCACTGAGTCGATGATGGCTCCGAAAGCATTTTGGATTGGGTCTGTGGACTTCTCCATGTGAATTTTGAAGTCACCGAAAACACCATCCCCACAGTGAAGCATGGTGTTGGCAGCATCATGCTGTGGGGATGTTTTTAATCGGTAGGGATTTGGAAACTCGGTCAGAATTGAAGGAATGATGGATGGCGTTAAATACAGGGAAATTCTTGAAGGAAACTTGTTTCAGTCTTCCAGAGATTTGAGACTGGGATGGAGGTTCACCTTCGAGCAGGACAATGACCCCATGCATACTGCTAAAGCAACACTCTAGTGGTTTAAGGGGAAATATTTAAATGTCTTAGAATGGCCTAGTCAAAGCCCAGACCTCAATCCAATTGAGAATCTGTGGTATGACTTAAAGATTGCTGTATACCAGCGGAACCCATCCAACTTGAAGGAGCTGGAGCAGTATTGCCTTGAAGAATGGACAAAAATCCCAGTGGCTGGGGATCGGCGTCCCGTCAACAGGACAGTTGTAAATCATGCAGCTCCTTGTGTCACGAGGTTTTAGAGAAACAACAAATGTCGGTATATACAGTATAAGTCTCTTATATCGGCTGAAAGCTTAAATTCTTGTTAAAAAAACTGAACTGTCCAATTTACAGTTGCTATTACTGTGAAAAAATGCCATGCTATTGTTTGAAGAGAGCTCCTAACAACAAAACACTTTTTTTCACTGCGATAGGTTTGATAAATTCACCTCTGAAGGTGAAATGTGTACTTACATTCTGAAATCTTGCGTTCTGATACATTCTGATTTATCATCCAATGGGTCCCAGAAATAACATGAAGTGTCGTTTTGTTAGATAAAATCCTTCATCATATCCTAAAAAGGTCCATAGAGCACGATTGATTTTGTATTTCCACTCGTTCAATTTTCAAAGAAATTAATCTGTGAAAATATAACCCTAAACGTTGTTTCAAATAGTCAAATCACATTCGTATGTATTCCTCAGAGATCCTAGAACGTAACCAGACGTCACTATATCATTAGGGGTGTAGTATATCCTATAGGACACCATATTTGGTCAGAGAGCGACTGTAACGGCTCTCAATGTCGTTCTCCTCCTCGGACGAGGAGGAGCATGGATCGGACCAAGATGCGGAGGGATAAGTGTTCATTATTTAATGACAAAACAACAAAGCACTTCAACATACAAAACAACAAACGTGACAAACCCGAAACAGTCCTGTGTGGCCCAAACGCTGACACAGGAACAAACACCCACAAAACACAAGTGAAACCCAGGCTGCCTTAGTATGATTCTCAATCAGGGACAACGATAGACACCTGTCTCTGATTGAGAATCATACCAGGCCGAACACAAAATCCCAACATAGAAATAGAAAACATAGACTGCCCACCCAAAACTCACGCCCTGACCAATAAACACATACAAAACAAGAGAAAACAGGTCAGGAACGTGACATAACCCCCCCCTTAAGGTGCGAACTCCGGGCGCACCAGCACAAAGTCTAGGGGAGGGTCTGGGTGGGCATCTGACCACGGTGGTGGCTCAGGCTCTGGGCGAGGTCCCCACCCCAACATAGTCACTCCCCGCTTCCGTATCCCCCTCCCAATGACCACCCTCCAACTAAACCCACCTAAATGAAGGGGCAGCATCGGGATAAGGGGCAGCACCGGGATAAGGGGCAGCAGCTCCGGGATAAGGGGCGGCAGCTCCGGGCTGAGGGACGGCAGCTCCGGGCTGAGGGACGGCAGCTCCGGGCTGAGGGACTCTGGCAGGTCCTGGCTGAGGGACTCTGGCAGGTCCTGGCTGAGGGACTCTGGCAGGTCCTGGCTGAGGGACTCTGGCAGGTCCTGGCTGAGGGACTCTGGCAGGTCCTGGCTGAGGGACTCTGGCAGGTCCTGGCTGGACGGCTCTGGCAGGTCCTGGCTGGACGGCTCTGGCAGGTCCTGGCTGGCTGGCTCTGGCGGATCCTGGCTGGCGGCTGGCTCTGGCGGATCCTGGCTGGCGGCTGGCTCTGGCGGATCCTGGCTGGCGGCTGGCTCTGGCGGATCCTGGCTGGCGGCTGGCTCTGGCGGATCCTGGCTGGCGGCTGGCTCTGGCGGATCCTGGCTGGCGGAAGGCTCTGGCGGATCCTGGCTGGCGGAAGGCTCTGGCGGATCCTGGCTGGCGGAAGGCTCTGGCGGATCCTGGCTGGCGGAAGGCTCTGGCGGATCTTGGCTGGCGGAAGGCTCTGGCGGATCCTGGCTGGCTGGCTCCGGCAGCTCCTGACTGGCTGGCAGCTCCTGGCTGGACGGCTCTGGCTGGTCCTGGCTGGACGGCTCTGGCTGGTCCTGGCTGGACGGCTCTGGCTGGTCCTGGCTGGACGGCTCTGGCTGGTCCTGGCTGGACGGCTCTGGCTGGTCCTGGCTGGACGGCTCTGGCTGGTCCTGGCTGGACGGCTCTGAAGGCTCGGGACAGACGGGCAGCGCTGGGCAGGCAGACAGTTCAGACCACGCTGGGCAGGCAGGCAGTTCAGACAGCGCTGGGAAGGCAGACAGTTCGGGCAGCGCTGAGCAGGCAAGCAGCGCAGGCGGCGTTGGGCAGACGGCCGACTCTGACCTGCTGAGGCGCACAGTAGGCCTGGTGCGTGGTGCCGGAACTGGAGGCACTGGGCTGGAGACACGCACCACAGGGAGAGTGCGTGGAGGAGGAACAGGGCTCTGGAAACGCACTGGAAGCCTGGTGCGTGGTGTCGGCACTGATGGAACTGGGCTGGGGTGGGAAGGTGGCGCCGGATCTACCGGACCGTGAAGGAGGACACGCGCTCTTGAGCACCGAGCCTCCCCAACCTTACCAGGTTGAATGGTCCCCGTAGCCCTGCCAGTGCGGCGAGGTGGAATAGCCCGCACTGGGCTATGCAGGCGAACCGGGGACACCACCTGTAAGGCTGGTGCCATGTACGCCGGCCCGAGGAGACGTACTGGAGGCCAGATACGTTGGGCCGGCTTCATGACATCCGGCTCGATGCCCAACCTAGCCCTCCCAGTGCGGCAAGGTGGAATAGCCCGCACTGGGCTAAGCACGCGTACTGGGGACACCGTGCGCTTTACCGCATAACACGGTGTCTGACCAGTACGACGCCCTCTCACTCCACGGTAAGCCCGGGGAGTTGGCTCAGGTAACCAACCCGGCTTCGCCACACTCCCCTTTAGCCCCCCCCCAAGAAATTTTTGGGTGAGCCTCTCGGGCTTCCAGCCGCTCTGCCTTGCTTTAGCCTCATACAACCTCCTCTCCGCTTTCGCTGCCTCCAGCTCCGCTTTGGGGCGGCGACACTCCACTGGCTCTGCCCAGGGTCCTTTACCGTCTAGGATCTCCTCCCAAGTCCATTCCTCTTTTCCCCATTGCTGTTGTTCCTGCCTTCCTTCTCCACTCCGCTTGATCCTGTTTTGGTGGGTGTTTCTGTAACGGCTGTCAATGTCGTTCTCCTCCTCGGATGAGGAGGAGCATGGATCGGACCAAGATGCGGAGGGATAAGTGTTCATTATTTAATGACAAAACAACAAAGCACTTCAACATACAAAACAACAAACGTGACAAACCCGAAACAGTCCTGTGTGGCCCAAACGCTGACACAGGAACAAACACCCACAAAACACAAGTGAAACCCAGGCTGCCTTAGTATGATTCTCAATCAGGGACAACGATAGACACCTGTCTCTGATTGAGAATCATACCAGGCCGAACACAAAATCCCAACATAGAAATAGAAAACATAGACTGCCCACCCAAAACTCACGCCCTGACCAATAAACACATACAAAACAAGAGAAAACAGGTCAGGAACGTGACAGCGACGCCTTCATGGCAAGCCAATGATGCAGGCGGCCTTCACTTGAATGACTCTAACTTTGTCAAATAAGCACCAATCGGGGACTAACGAAGCCAGCTAGATAGTCAATGAGCTGGGCTTCACGGGAGTATCCGGAAACCCTGTATATGTTGTAAAATGTAACTGCTAATCTTGTACGACAGCATGCCTTTTCCTTTTGGACAAAAATTATAAGAATATTCAGAGTTATGAAGTTATGAAAACTGATTGTTTTGCAAACGTTGAACTTATAATATGGCTACTAATACTGAAAAATCCCCCCCCCCCAAAAAGTCAGAGTATACAGTTTTGACGATATTCTTGCAGAAAAATGTAATATGAATGCAAATGTCTCCTTCACGATTTGCCCAGGTACATTGACTTCACACTAAATGTCATGTGGTTCGCTCATACTTCAAGTTATCCGTCTGAAACTTTGCACATACACTATCGGAATTACAACCAGAGTGATGGCTAGAAGTGGGACCTTTCTCTTGCATTTCAAAGATGGTGGTAGAATTTTATTTTATTTTTTCTTTGTATGGTTTTCTACCAGATCTCTTGTGTTATATTCTCTTACATTCAATTCACATTTCCACAAACGTCAAAGTGTCTCCTTTCAAATGGTACCAAGAATATGCATATCCTTGCTTCAGGGCCTGAGCTACAGGCAGTTAGATTTGGTATGTCATTTTAGGCAAAAATTTAAAAAAATGGGGGCTATCCCTAATTATAGAGACATACCTCAAGAGACTTGCATCTGTATTTGCTGCAAAAGCTCTACAAAGTATTGACTTTGGGGGGGTGAATAGTTATGCGCGATCACGTTTGACATTTCTTTGTCTTATTTCTTGTTTGTTTCACAATAAAACATATTTTGCATCTTCAAAGTGCTCGGCATGTTGTGTAAATCAAATTATACAAACCCCCCAAAAATGCATTTTAATTCCAGGTTGTAACAAAATAGGAAAAATGCCAAGGGGGCTGAAAACTTTCGCAGGCCATTGTATATAATGAATTCTATCCTATTCTATTGTATCTCAGTCTTTGCTGTTCTGACATTGCTCTTCCAATATTTATATATTCTTAATTCCATTCCTTTACTTTAGATTGTGTGTAAAGTTAGATACACAGTATCTTGTTAGAGATTACTGCACGGTCGGAGCTAGAAACACAAGCATTTCGCTACACCTGCAATGACATCTGCTAAACATGTGTATGTGACAAATAATACTTCAATGGTTTTGATTTGTCTTTTTCATTCTAACATCGTTGGTGACGACGTGGATAACAATACCCCTCTACTCTCTACACTCACCAGTTTAAACCTCAGACATCTTCAGATTAGCCTTGAAAGTCTCTATCGGTGACACCAGACAGTACCATCTTCAGATTAACCTTGAAAGTCTCTA
>NW_024059942.1:215000-246476 GCF_016432855.1 Salvelinus namaycush | reverse complement strand
CAAAATATAACGAGTACTTTTGGGGGTCAGGCGAAATGTAAGGATTAGAAAGTACATCATTTTCTTTAGGGATGTACTGAAGTAAAAGTAAAAGTAATCAAAAATATGAATAGTAAAGTAAAGTACAGATACCCCAAAAAATTACTTAAGTAGTACTTTGAAGTATTTTTTACTAAAGTACTTTACACTACTGTATTCTTTATTTATCTAATTCAAGTTAATCATGACGTTTGTCAACGCCTTGATCAGAATGAAAACCAAGAGGGGATTGACAAATTAGAATAGTACAGTAGCCTTCCCCAGGACTCTGTCTCTCACTCCATTAGAATAGTACAGTAGCCTTCCCCAGGACTCTGTCTCTCACTCCATTAGAACAGTACAGTAGCCTTCCCCAGGACTCTGTCTCTCACTCCATTAGAACAGTACAGTAGCTTTCCCCAGGACTCTGTCTCTCACTCCATTAGAATAGTACAGTAGCCTTCCCCAGGACTCTGTCTCTCACTCTATTAGAATAGTAGAGTAGTCTTCCCCAGGACTCTGTCTCTCACTCTATTAGAATAGTACAGTAGCCTTCCCCTGGACTCTGCCTCTCTAGCCATTAGAACAGTACAGTAGCCTTCCCCAGGACTCTGTCTCTCACTCCATTAGAATAGTACAGTAGCCTTCCCCAGGACTCTGTCTCTCACTCTATTAGAACAGTACAGTAGCCTTCCCCAGGACTCTGTCTCTCACTCTATTAGAATAGTACAGTAGCCTTCCCCAGGACTCTGTCTCTCACTCCATTAGAAGCCTTCCCCAGGACTCTGTCTCTCACTCTATTAGAATAGTACAGTAGCCTTCCCCAGGACTCTGTCTCTCACTCCATTAGAAGCCTTCCCCAGGACTCTGTCTCTCACTCTATTAGAAAAGTACAGTAGCCTTCCCCAGGACTCTGTCTCTCACTCCATTAGAAGCCTTCCCCAGGACTCTGTCTCTCACTCTATTAGAATAGTACAGTAGCCTTCCCCTGGACTCTGCCTCTCACTCCATTAGAACAGTACAGTAGCCTTCCCCAGGACTCTGTCTCTCACTCCATTAGAATAGTACAGTAGCCTTCCCCAGGACTCTGTCTCTCACTCTATTAGAACAGTACAGTAGCCTTCCCCAGGACTCTGTCTCTCACTCTATTAGAATAGTACAGTAGCCTTCCCCAGGACTCTGTCTCTCACTCCATTAGAAGCCTTCCCCAGGACTCTGTCACTCACTCTATTAGAATAGTACAGTAGCCTTCCCCAGGACTCTGTCTCTCACTCCATTAGAAGCCTTCCCCAGGACTCTGTCTCTCACTCTATTAGAATAGTACAGTAGCCTTCCCCAGGACTCTGTCTCTCACTCCATTAGAAGCCTTCCCCAGGACTCTGTCTCTCACTCTATTAGAATAGTACAGTAGCCTTCCCCAGGACTCTGTCTCTCACTCTATTAGAATAGTACAGTAGCTTTCCCCAGGACTCTGTCTCTCACTCTATTAGAATAGTACAGTAGCCTTCCCCTGGACTCTGCCTCTCACTCCATTAGAACAGTACAGTAGCCTTCCCCAGGACTCTGTCTCTCACTCCATTAGAATAGTACAGTAGCCTTCCCCAGGACTCTGTCTCTCACTCTATTAGAACAGTACAGTAGCCTTCCCCAGGACTCTGTCTCTCACTCTATTAGAATAGTACAGTAGCCTTCCCCAGGACTCTGTCTCTCACTCCATTAGAAGCCTTCCCCAGGACTCTGTCACTCACTCTATTAGAATAGTACAGTAGCCTTCCCCAGGACTCTGTCTCTCACTCCATTAGAAGCCTTCCCCAGGACTCTGTCTCTCACTCTATTAGAATAGTACAGTAGCCTTCCCCAGGACTCTGTCTCTCACTCCTATAGAAGCCTTCCCCAGGACTCTGTCTCTCACTCTATTAGAATAGTACAGTAGCCTTCCCCAGGACTCTGTCTCTCACTCTATTAGAATAGTACAGTAGCCTTCCCCAGGACTCTGTCTCTCACTCCATTAGAAGCCTTCCCCAGGACTCTGTCTCTCACTCTATTAGAATAGTACAGTAGCCTTCCCCAGGACTCTGTCTCTCACTCCATTAGAAGCCTTCCCCAGGACTCTGTCTCTCACTCTATTAGAATAGTACAGTAGCCTTCCCTAGGACTCTGTCTCTCACTCTATTAGAATAGTACAGTAGCCTTCCCCAGGACTCTGTCTCTTACTCTATTAGAAGCCTTCCCCAGGACTCTGTCTCTCACTCTATTAGAAGCCTTCCCCAGGACTCTGTCTCTCACTTTATTAGAATAGTACAGTAGCCTTCCCCAGGACTCTGTCTCTCACTCCATTAGAAGCCTTCCCCAGGACTCTGTCTCTCACTCTATTAGAATAGTACAGTAGCCTTCCCCAGGACTCTTTCTCTCACTCTATTAGAATAGTACAGTATCCTTTTCCAGGACTCTGTCTCTCACTCTATTAGAATCGTACAGTAGCCTTCCCCAGGACTCTGTCTCTCACTCTATTAGAACAGTACAGTAGCCTTCCCCAGGACTCTGTCTCTCACTCCATTAGAATAGTACAGTAGCCTTCCCCAGGACTCTGTCTCTCACTCCATTAGAATAGTACAGTAGCCTTTCCCAGGTCTCTGTCTCTCACTCCATTAGAATAGTACAGTAGCCTTCCCCATGACTCTGTCCCTCACTCCATTAGAATAGTACAGTAGCCTTCCCCAGGACTCTGTCTCTCACTCTATTAGAACAGTACAGTAGCCTTCCCCAGGACTCTGTCTTTCACTCCATTAGAATAGTACAGTATCCTTCCCCAGGACTCTGTCTCTCACTCCATTAGAATAGTACAGTAGCCTTCCCCAGGACTCTGTCTCTCACTCTACTAGAATAGTACAGTAGCCTTCCCCAGGACTCTGTCTCTCACTCTGTTAGAATAGTACAGTATCCTTCCCCAGGACTCTGTCTCTCACTCCATTAGAATAGTACAGTAGCCTTCCCCAGGACTCTGTCTCTCACTCCATTAGAATAGTACAGTATCCTTTCCCAGGACTCTGTCTCTCACTCCATTAGAATAGTACAGTAGCCTTCCCCAGGACTCTGTCCCCCACTCCATTAGAATAGTACAGTAGCCTTCCCCAGGACTCTGTCTCTCACTCTATTAGAACAGTACAGTAGCCTTCCCCAGGACTCTGTCTCTCACTCCATTAGAATAGTACAGTATCCTTCCCCAGCAATCTGTCTCTCACTCCATTAGAATAGTACAGTAGCCTTCCCCAGGACTCTGTCTCTCACTCTACTAGAATAGTACAGTAGCCTTCCCCAGGACTCTGTCTCTCACTCTGTTAGAATAGTACAGTATCCTTCCCCTGGACTCTGTCTCTCACTCCATTAGAATAGTACAGTAGCCTTCCCCAGGACTCTGTCTCTCACTCTATTAGAATAGTACAGTAGCCTTCCCCAGGACTCTGTCTCTCACTCTACTAGAATAGTACAGTAGCCTTCCCCAGGACTCTGTCTCTCACTCTATTAGAATAGTACAGTAGCCTTCCCCAGGACTCTGTCTCTCACTCTATTAGAATAGTACAGTATCCTTCCCCAGGACTCTGTCTCTCACTCCATTAGAATAGTACAGTAGCCTTCCCCAGGACTCTGTCTCTCACTTGATAAAATACACTATCCAACCACAAATACCATGTTATATTTTTAGCTTAGGCAGTGTATTTAAAAAAAAAGAGTATATAAGTGTTTATCCTGTTGACTTTCTGTGGCCACTTTATCAATGTGTCTGTCTACTCAGGGAGGGAGAGGGGCACAGGGCTGCTGCAGCCTGCAGTGTACACACACACACACACACACACACACACACACACACACACACACACACACACACACACACACACACACACACACACACACACACACACACACACACACACACACACACACACAGTATTACCCTGAGTCTCATGAGGTCTCTCTGGACAGTGATGTATTTAGGCTCCTCCTGAGGTCAGATGGACACTGTCCAGAACATCACCTGCAATCAATAGTGTTGGTAAACCAGCCACAACTGAACTGTCTGTGTGTGTGTGTGTGTGTGTGTGTGTGTGTGTGTGTGTGTGTGTGTGTGTGTGTGTGTGTGTGTGTGTGTGTGTGTGTGTGTGTGTGTGTGTGTGTGTGTGTGTGTGTGTGTGTGTGTGTGTGTGTGTGTGTGTGTGTGTGTTTGTGTGTGTGTGTGTGTGTGTGTGTGTGTTTGTGTTGGTAAATCAGGCACAACTGAACAGACATGGAGAGGGCTCTCTCCTAAACACACTCTGAGGGAACTGCATGGGCCATTGCACACCTAGAACTGGGAGAGGGATGGCTTTAGCCACTACTATACTATAACACTGGCCTTGCAATCCACTGCAAGTAGCGGTGTGTGTGAAAGAGTGAGTACTTCAGTTGGGATCTAGGGATGGGCTTTATCTTTTTTGAGCTCACAAAAATCATTGCAAGCAGTCCCTAAAGGTTGAGCCTGCATGGAAGAGTAACTACCTCCAAGTTTACTGCAGAAACACTATACAGTACACTCAATGTACAGTTGAAGTCGGAAGTTTACATACACCTTAGCCAAATACATTTAAACTCAGTTTTTCACAATTCCTGACATTTAATCCGAATATAAATTCCCTGTCTTAGGTCAGTTAGGATCGCCACTTTCTTTTGAGAATGTGAAATGTCAGAATAATAGTAGAGAGAATGATTTATTTCAGCTTTTATTTCTTTCATCACATTCCCAGTGGGTCAGAAGTTTACATACACGCAATTAGTATTTGGTAGCATTGCCTTTAAATTGTTTAACTTGGGTCAAACATTTCGGGTAGCCTTCCACAAGCTTCCAACAATAAGTTGGGTGAATTTTGTCTCATTCCTCCTGTCAGAGCTGGTGTAACTGAGTAAGGTTTGTAGGCCTGTTAACTCGCACACGGTTTTTCAGTTCTGCCCACAAATGTTCTATAGGATTGAGGTCAGGGCTTTGTGATGGCCACTCCAATACCTTGACTTTGTTGTCCTTAAGCCATTTTGCCACAACTTTGGAAGTATGCTTGGGGTCATTGTCCATTTGGAAGACCCATTTGTGACCAAGCTTTAACTTCCTGACTGATGTCTTGAGATATTGCTTCAATATATCCACATAATTTTCCTTTGCCATGAAGCCATCTATTTTGTGAAGTGCAGAAAAATCCTGAAATTAGTTGGTGTGTTCAAAATTTTGACTGGTACTGTACAGTACCAGTCAAAAGTTTGAACACACCAACTCGTTTTTCTTTATTTTTACTATTTTCTACATTGTAGAGTAATAGTGAAGCCATTATTACTATGAAATAACACATATGGAATCACATAGTAAACAAAAAATGGTTAAATAAATCAAGGCACGGTGATGGAAGGCTGCATTAGATGACCTGGCCTCCATAATCACCCGACCTCAACCCAATTGAGATGGTTTGGGATGAGTTGGACCACAGAGTAAAGGAAGAGCAGCCAACAAGTGCTCAGCATATGTGGGAACTCCTTCAAGACTGTTGGAAAAGCATTCCAGGTGAAGCTGGTTGAGAGAATGCCAAGAGTGTGCAAAGCTGTCATCAAGTCAAAGGGTGGCTACTTTGAAGAATCTCAAATATAAAATATATTTTGATTCATTTAAGACCTTTTTGGTTACTGCAAGATTCCATATGTGTCATTTCATAGTTTTGATGTCTTCACTATTATTCTAAAATAAAGAAAAACCCTGAAATGAGTAGATGTGTCCAAACTTTTGACTGGTACTGTAAGTATATATATATATATATAATTTAACAAATCAAATTTTATTTGTCACATGCGCCAAATACAATAGGTGTAGACCTTACAAAATAGATAAGTAAAAAATAGAAGATAAAAGTAACAAGTAATTTAAGAGCAGCAGTAAAATAACAATAGCGAGGCTATATACAGGGGGTACCGGTACAGAGTCAATGTGGAGGCTATATACAGGGAGTACCGGTACAGAGTCAATGTGGAGGCTATATACAGGGGGTACCGGTACAGAGTCAATGTGCGGGGCACCGGTTAGTCGAGGTACAGTATATATTTTAAAAATATATTTTCCTTTTTTATGTCCCCTTAATTAACTCTACCACCCCTCCTCTAATTAGAGTAAACTAATGGATAACAACACTTAGGCTTCTACTTACAGCTTGTACTTACTATATATTTTACGGACCCAGTATATTTTACATGAGTCTTGTTGTTTTTAGTCCCACCCTTCAGCTCCACTCAAACCCTCCCATTGATCTCTTGACACCATCCAGTTTTTATTTCTATTTCCCAAATATTTTTCAATTCTACTGTGATGTTTCACAAAATGTCTGAACCTCCCTAAACCTTTCAAGACGTAGTTTCTACAGATTGTAAATTTAAGAAAAAACATTTTATATAATTGATCGGTTGACTATGACCTTTGAAATGACCCAGCAGTGCTATGTCCAGAGTTTGCTCCAGGTAAATGTTGCAGTTCTGCAGCCTGCGAACAAAAACCTGTGAACAAAAACAAGCTACATATGGACAGTACCAAAACAAATGACCTAATGATTCTGTCTCTTTGCAGCAAAATTAGCAGATTTAGACTTTTTCCACATTTTGTTACGTTACAGCCTTATTCTAAAATGTTTTAAATACTATTTTTTCTTCATCCATCTACACACAATACTCCACAATGACAAAGCGAAAACAGGTTTTTGGAAAATGTTGCAAATGTATATAAAAAAAGATTGTTTTAGAATCTATTTTTTGTCAATTTTTTATTCCTTAAATGAAACTGGCATACTTTTTTTAAATCACAATTTTCATTAAGCAATTATGGTCTTTAATGCAGGGCCGACAGACAATTTCCTTACTTTTCCCCCCTTCCACTTGCCTCTTCCATTTTTGCGGTAATGCTGCAATTAGTTGTATTTCTGGGTAGAGCAGACGTTTCCATATATTTGTGTTAGCTGCATGTGTGACATAACTCCACCAGTCCTATTTATCATATCATTTACAAAGATTATACCTTTTTTTTATATCCCCAAATACATATATGTTTTTTTTATCAATTAGTATATTTCATTTTAGCCATAATATTTGTTGTATTATTAGTTCTGTCTTTTCTGGTGGATTAAACTGTAATTGCAACCAACTTTCTATGGCTTGTTTTAAAAATAGTGATATTTTGGAGATTATTTCATTTTCAAATAACCAAACGTGAGAGTTTGTAATCTGAATAAAGGAAAAAAAACAATTCTTGAACAAGGGGAGAGACATTCTTACTAATCTGCTAGAGAACTTTAGTTCCTTGTTGCAAACAGGATGCATGCTTTCGAATATTTTTATTCTGTACAGATTTCCCTCTTGTCACTCTTACCAATTAGGTTAGTATTGTGGATTAACTACAATGTTGTTGATCCATCTTCAGTGTTTTCCTATCACAGCCATGAACTCTTATCCTACAATTTTCGCGCCCCAGAGGAAACCTAAATAACACGGTAAAAAATAAAAATAAAAATGTGTCTGTTTAACCTACAGATATGTTTTTTTTTGCCTGGGCTGCATCTCAATCCACCTCATCTGCCAGTACTGCCCTCCCATCTGCCAGTACTGCCCTCCCATCTGCCAGTACTGCCCTCCCATCTGCCAGTACTGCCCTCCCATCTGCCAGTACTGCCCTCCCATCTGCGGTGAAAGGTGGCAGGGGTACACTCTATAAGAAAAGGTTCCTGGAGGATTCTTTAGGGCTTCTTCAAATTTAAACTGTTGGGGAACCCCTATAAGTTTTTCGAAGAACCCCTTTAAAAGGGTTCTTCACAGAACCCCTTTTAATGGAAGAGCCTTATGGGGTTAATGTGTTGATGTTCTCCGTATCCACAGCCAGAATGATTTATCCTCTGGCGTGTTGATGTTAATGTGTTGATGTTCTCCGTATCCATAGCCAGAATGATTTATCCTCTGGCAGTGTTGATGTTAATGTGTTGATGTCCTCCGTATCCACAGCCAGAATGATTTATCCTCTGGCAGTGTTGATGTTAATGTGTTGATGTTCTCCGTATCCACAGCCACAATGATTTATCCTCTGGCAGTGTTGATGTTAATGTGTTGATGTTCTCCGTATCCGTAGCCAGAATGATTTATCCTCTGGCGTGTTGATGTTAATGTGTTGATGTCCTCCGTATCCACAGCCAGAATGATTTATCCTCTGGCAGTGTTGATGTTAATGTGTTGATGTTCTCCGTATCCACAGCCAGAATGATTTATCCTCTGGCAGTGTTGATGTTAATGTGTTGATGTTCTCCGTATCCACAGCCAGAATGATTTATCCTCTGGCAGTGTTGATGTTAATGTGTTGATGTTCTCCGTATCCACAGCCAGAATGATTTATCCTCTGGCAGTGTTGATGTTAATGTGTTGATGTCCTCCGTATCCACAGCCAGAATGATTTATCCTCTGGCAGTGTTGATGTTAATGTGTTGATGTTCTCCGTATCCACAGCCACAATGATTTATCCTCTGGCAGTGTTGATGTTAATGTGTTGATGTTCTCCGTATCCACAGCCACAATGATTTATCCTCTGGCAGTGTTGATGTTAATGTGTTGATGTTCTCCGTATCCACAGCCAGAATGATTTATCCTCTGGCAGTGTTGATGTTAATGTGTTGATGTTCTCCGTATCCGTAGCCAGAATGATTTATCCTCTGGCAGTGTTGATGTTAATGTGTTGATGTTCTCCGTATCCACAGCCACAATGATTTATCCTCTGGCAGTGTTGATGTTAATGTGTTGATGTCCTCCGTATCCACAGCCACAATGATTTATCCTCTGGCAGTGTTGATGTTAATGTGTTGATGTCCTCCGTATCCACAGCCACAATGATTTAGCAGTGCATGTTGATCAAACAGGTTTCCAGTTATATTCATCAGAGGTGTAGGAAGGGTGAAGTCTGTGAATCCGAAAAATAGTAATTATACAGAGGATTAAAAAAACATGCACGTGACAGTATTCATACCTTGTTTTTTTGTGGTGAATGTCAATGAATAAAACTGTTTTGATAATGGTTTTCCTACACATAGCTTGTCCATAATGTAGAGGCCTATGGGATATTCAGAGAGAGGGTAATAGATGTGATCTGCATAACATACCAAGACCGATTGACATACCTTTGTATGCTTCCTCGTCTGTATACCTGCAGACACAGACACAAACGTGAGCAGTTCAGTCATCTGCACCCAAGTCTTCAACATGTTCTTATAGACTACATATTCTTACCTCTTTGTTGATTGATATCCATTGAATTATGTTCATTTTCTGTTTTAGAAAGAATTGCACAAATATGAAAAGATAGATGGTATCATCATAAAACAATATCAATTTAGATCATACAAGGGACAAACATTACCTTAAATTGAGGAGATCTTTGCATTTTGCAGTTAAGTGCCTGCACCTGCTGGCTTTTCAAATTCAAATCCAAATGTTTCAGTTGGGCAGTTAGTATCCTGCAAGAACCCCCACCAGCTAAGGAGGTTGTCTCGATGAACCCCCACCTCCTTTGGGGTTCTTGGAAGAACCTTTTGGGGACAATTTTCAGAACTTTGAGGATCTAAGAAGAACTCTTGTTGAACCCCACATCTTTAGAGTGTAGAGCGGTGTTTGTCAGACTTCTCACAGAATCGTCTGTAGCATCCGAACGGTTTGGCCTACAAACTATTATGACATCTCTATGGAAAGATGAGACTCTCACAAACACGATGGCGTTCTCCGTTTCGCTAGGACACCCACAAGCCTCACAATAACTGTTGGAAGGTCCCCAGTACCTGTTAGAATGATCCTTGGTATGACTATCTCAAAACAATTCCACATGTTAGCTTAGCACGCCCCCCCCCCCCCCCCCCCCTCCCGGGTTAGACAGGGTTTAGACTCTAGAGGATTGTTTAAATTCTGTAACTATTTTAAATTCACCACTGGTCTCATGCATAGCCATGGGAAGTAGGGCTGTCGAGGGTTCTGCAACACCCACTGATAAACCAAAATAGAAATATACAAATATGAAAACATTTATTGTTAAAAAACTCCTGTATAAGTGGAGAAAAACACTCCTCAGCACCCCCCGTCTCCCCCCATCTTCCCGCGGCAATGGCCTTATGGTGAAATCCCTGAGCAGTGTCCTTACTCTCCAGCAAATCAAATCAAATCACATTTTATTGGTCACGTACTGTACACGTGATTAGCAGATGTTATTGCGGGCGTAGCGAAATGCTTGTGCAGTAATATCTAACAAATTACACAACATATTCCCAATACACACAAATCTATGTAGGAATGAATTAAGACTATGATATGGACAAGCCAGGTCAGAGCGGAACGGACTAAGATACAGTAGAATAGTATAGAATACAGTTTTTACATATGAGATGAGTAAATCAAGATATGTAAACATTATTAAGTGACTAAGATACCGTAGTATAGAATACTGTATGTACATATGAGATGAGTGATGCCAGATATGTAAATATTATTAAGTGACTAAGATACCGTAGTATAGAATACTGTATATATATATATGAGATGAGTGATGCCAGATATGTAAACATTATTAAGTGACTAAGATACCGTAGTATAGAATACTGTATATACATATGAGATGAGTGATGCCAGATATGTAAACATTATTAAGTGACTAAGATACCGTAGAATAGAATACTGTATGTACATATGAGATGAGTGATGCCAGATATGTAAACATTATTAACTGACTAGAGTTCCATTACAGCTGAGTCAGGAAGGAGGCCTGTATCTTTGTAGTGACTGGATGTATTGATACACCATCCATAGTGTTTTTACTATTGTTTTGAATTTGACCGTTATTTTACCAGGTAAGTTGACTGAGAACACGTTCTCATTTACAGCAACGACCTGGGGAATAGTTACAGGGGAGAGGAGGGGGGATGAATGAGCCAATTGTAAGCTGGTGATGATTAGGTGACCGTGATGGTAAGAGGGACAGCTTGGGAATTTAGCCAGGACACCGGGGTTAACACCCCTACTCTTACGATAAGTGCCATGGGATCTTTAATGACCTCAGAGAGTCAGGACACCCGTTTAACGTCCCATCCAAAAGACGGCACCCTACACAGGGCAGTGTCCCCAATCACTACCCTGGGGCATTGGGATATTTTTTAGACCAGAGGAAAGAGTGCCTCCTACTGGCCCTCCAACACCACCTCCAGCAGCATCTGGTCTTCCATCCAGGGACTGACCAGGACCAACCCTGCTTAGCTACAGAAGTATAATTAATAACTTCACCATGCTCAAAGGGATATTCAATGTCTGCTTTTTATTTTATTTTTTTACCCATCTACCAATAGGTGCCCTTCTTTGCGAGGCACTGGAAAACCTCCCTGGTCTTTGTGGTTCAATCTGTGTTTGAAATTCACAGCTCGACTGAGGGACCTTGCAGATAATTGTATGTGTGGATTACAGAGATGAGGTAGTTATTACAAAATCATGTCAAACACTATTATTGCACACAGAGTGAGTCCATGAAACTTATTATGTGACTTGATAAGCAACTTGTTACTCCTAAACCTATTTAGGCTTGGCATAACAAAAGAGTTAAATACTTATTGACTCAAGACATTTCCGTTTTTTTATTTCATCAAAATAAATAACTCCACTTTGTTGTGATGGGGTATTTTGTGTAGGCCAGTGACCGTCGTAACATCTAAATGGAATCCATTTTAAATTCAGGCTGTAACAACAAAATGTGGGAGAAGTCAAGGGGTCTGAATACTTTCTCAAGGTGCTGTAGATAGCAACATTTTTTCTAAGAGGGCAGTAAAAATATTTATCTCAAGAATATGCATAGTAAATGTAAAAATATATTTTTTCTCTATAGTTCAGCTGATGTTTTACAGATTTTATAGTTCAGCTGATGTTTTAAAGGTTTTCAACGTCCTTTATCTTATTAAACTCATAGCAGACTAGAGTAACAAATATCAATGGCATGTGTCTATTTCTTCATTGCGATACAAGACTTTGAAAAGTGGGCACAATTTCAATCATAGGGTCCACAAACTTGGGCCCAAAAACAATGAATGCAGAAGCAGTGGTGTGTCAACTGCAAGTGGGTTTTGAAGAATTGGCATAGTCATTTAGGCAGCACCTCACATCCTTCACAAACAAATGAAGCCCCCACAGCTTCAAAGTGAGATTGATACCTTCTTCTCTGAGACTTCATACACAACACTGGGGTTCTGAATATTGAGAGAGGTGCTTCTTTCCATGGGGAAGAACCCGTCAGAGACACCCCCCCCCTCTCCCCTATCCTATTCTCTAAGGTGATGTAAAAATAAATAAAAAAATGGGAAAAAAGACGCATTGAGAGTTTTCATCAAGTTCATCAATATTCAGTCATTCACGGTAGAATCCTGGCAGGTTCTAGATTCAGAATGCTATGAAATGACTGGATGGATGTTCTCCTTTGTCACAGTAAGGAAACGTCTGAAATTGAATTCCTAAAATATAAATAGCTAGAACAATCGTCCCCCAACCCAGTCACAGCCATACATTTCACTTAGTGATGGAAAACTTTTCAAATTGCGGTTCAAGTCTTAAGCACTACCCAGCCAGTAAATAGGTTAGGGATGAATGTGCTTCGTACACTCTCTACTTTAAGAGAGAGAGAGAGAGAGGGAAAGAGAGAGAGAGAGGGAAAGAGAGAGAGAGAGGGAAAGAGAGAGAGAGAGGAAAAGAGAGAGAGAGAGGGAGAGAGAGAGAGAGAGAGAGAGAGACAAAAAAATCACTGTTATAGGTGGAGAAAATATCTTATTTGATTTTCCCCAAAAATATGATGACTTCAAAAACAAAAGAAGCCTTAGATTACAGAGAGAAATGTATGAACATGGGTTCTTTATACATCTCCTATAATAGTGTGTCTGTGTTTTAAAACCATATCCTATGAATCCTAACTCACTGTATCCAAACAGCATCATGCAGCAATGAAAAAAAAAAAAAATCTATTGTTTAATAAAGATGTTTCTGTTATGTTTAAAAAGCAGCGACCCCAGTAAGTGAATGGACAATATCACCCATGACTGAACTGGTCACTCCGTGTCTCAATGACCTGTACTCACATGGGTCACACAATCTGCAGGAGGCTGTGACCGAGAACCATTGCAACTCTTTTATACTCTCCTGTCGATATGTGTTTAATAAAATGTGTTTATGGCACGATTAGCATGGTAAAACCGCTTCGCTGTGGAATTAGATTATAAGTTCTACTTCTCAATATGATCAAAAGAGACAAGCAAGATTCTGCTGTGTCAACACACACACACACACACACACACACACACACACACACACACACACACACACACACACACACACACACACACACACACACACACACACACACACACACACACACACACACACACACACACACACACACACACACACACACATTCTGCTGTGTCAAGTTGTGGGGTTCTGACTATTGTAGGATTAGCATGTTTATGCTATATTGTGTTGTTCTGAAGGAAAGAAGACTACTCTGCTGCATAGATGGACAGCATTTTATTGTATTTTCTCACAGAGATTACACTTCTTACAGGACAACAACATTTTAGCGGCTAGGGTTAAGTATCTTGCTCATGGACACATTGATAGATTTTTCACCTAGTCAGCTCAGGGGTTCAAACCAGCGACCTTTCAGCTACTGGCCCAACATTCTTAACCACTAGGCTACCAGCCACCCCTACAGACAATAAACACAAATTGTACACGCGATCTTGCAAGTGAAAACATTGTTCACGTCACTGACCAGGAATTACATCAAGAATCGCTTAAAGAATAGTCATATACTGTAAGTGCTATTTGAATATTATTAGTAGTATTATTTTTAGCTAGAGTCTATCTAATAGGAAAGAGAAGGAACCTTAAGACTGTAACATCTATGAATGTTAGGTAGTGTGTTTACAATCTGGCTATTTGTCTGTTACACACACACACACACGCACGCACGCACGCACGCACGCACGCACGCACGCACGCACGCACGCACGCACACACACACACACACACACACACACACACACACATACAGTATATATATGATAGATTTTTTGATAGCTATGTTTGATGTGTTATGAATGGTATTTTTCAACACATTAGGAGGAATTAAAACACGATCTATCAAAAACCAATAAAACTTGGTATAATTTTGGGGCAAAAAAAGATTTGTGTGGAGCTGAAGAAAAGAGTGGTCATAGCATTTCATAGCATAACATTTAGAAAACCTAAGTGTCCGTAAAGTGGAAGATAATGTGATACTTGATGTTATGCCTTTAGGTCCTTTATTTCCTGCTGTGTGATGAGCTAAACAGCTGTAATGTCTGTAGACCCTGAACATGAACCTAAACCTAGCCCTAACCCTGAACCCAACCCTAACCCTGAACCTAGCCCTAACCCTGAACCTAACCCTGAACCTGAACCTGAACCTAACCCTGAACCTAACCCTAACCCTGAACCTAACCCTGAACCTAACCCTGAACCTGAACCTAACCCTAACCCTGAACCTAACCCTAACCCTAACCCTGAACCTAGCCCTAACCCTAAACCTAGCCCTAACCCTAACCCTAACCCTGAACCTAACCCTAACCCTGCTGTGTGATGAGCTAAACAGCCAGCCATCACATCCATAGACCCTCACTCTAACCCTGAACCTAACTCTAACCCTGCTGTGTAATGAGCTAAACAGCCAGCCATCACGTCCATAGAACCTAACCCTAACCCTGAACCTAACCCTAACCCTGCTGTGTGATGAGCTAAACAGCCAGCCATCACATCCATAGACCCTCACTCTAACCCTGAACCTAACCCTAACCCTGCTGTGTAATGAGCTAAACAGCCAGCCATCACATCCATAGACCCTCACTCTAACCCTGAACCTAACCCTAACCCTGCTGTGTGATGAGCTAAACAGCCAGCCATCACGTCCATAGAACCTAACCCTAACCCTGAACCTAATCCTAACCCTGCTGTGTGATGAGCTAAACAGCCAGCCATCACGTCCATAGACCCTCACTCTAACCCTGAACCTAACCCTAACCCTGCTGTGTGATGAGCTAAACAGCCAGCCATCACATCCATAGACCCTCACTCTAACCCTGAACCTAACCCTAACCCTGCTGTGTAATGAGCTAAACAGCCAGCCATCACATCCATAGACCCTCACTCTAACCCTGAACCTAATCCTAACCCTGCTGTGTGATGAGCTAAACAGCCAGCCATCACGTCCATAGACTCTCACTCTAACCCTGAACCTAACTCTAACCCTGCTGTGTAATGAGCTAAACAGCCAGCCATCACGTCCATAGACGAATAGCTCCTTCAAATCCAGATTAAACGTTATTTTAATCACCCGGCCTGAAGTGTGAATTAATTAGGAAACAGTTACAAAAAGGGGGTATTTTGTCATCAAAATGTTAATTAGCAGGGGGTCCTGACCCTCTCTGTGGGCTTTGTGTATCCCCAGCTGAGGCTGAGGGGGCTTGTCCACTGTTCACACTTAATGACGCTAATATTAAACACTCACTGAATGTTGTCGCACTTTTGTCCTCATTCATATCAGAATGAAGTTCTTGGGGGCGCCGGCCGGGCCCCTGCGTTCGTTCGTTTATCAATCACCGTAGGGCTCCAGCTGTTCCACAAGGCTTTGGCAAGGCTTCAACAGCCGGCCTTACAAATTGTCTGTGAATAGAATTGAGCAAGGCCCCCTCAACCCCCTTTTGTCACCGTCTCCTGACAAACGTCCCATCCACACAGGCAACACACACAGCCTCCTCTCCCCCAGCACAAGACACACAGGCCTTACCCTCTGTTCTCTATCCTCTCTGCTCTGCTATCATATGGCCTTGCTTTGCATTCTCACATGTAAGCACTTTGAAATGAATCCTCTGTAAAAAACAAAACAACTATATAAAGAAAGTTTGATTTGATATTAGCAATGACGAGGATGGGCATGGAGATGGTACAGGAGTTTGGTCTGTCTCGACTGTCCAGCCCTCAGTTTGTACTGAGCCCAGCCATTATTAGGTAGATTATGATGCTTTTACAACCAGAGTCTCTCAAACAAAACATAAATATTGCAGTTCATTAGGAATAATTTGCCAGTGCCTTGTGAAATTCATAAAACATTTGATTTGAAATTGTGCTCTCTCTGAACGCGTTTACACTAAATGTGTACACAGACGGGGAAGAAAACATTGCCTTTTTATAGTAAGTTTTGGGGAAATAAGGATGTATTGTGAAACTTTGTTGATAATATCAACTAAACCATCTTAGATCTCAGAGCTCATACCTCCTGCTCTAGAACTCCCACAGACAGCTCCACTGTTGTCAGAACTCTAGAACTCCCACAGACAGCTCCACTGTTGTCAGAACTCTAGAACTCCCACAGACAGTTCCACTGTTGTCAGAACTCTAGAACTCCCACAGACAGTGCTGCTGTTGTCAGAACTCTAGAATTCCCACAGACAGTTCCACTGTTGTCAGAACTCTAGAACTCCCACAGACAGTTCCACTGTTGTCAGAACTCTAGAACTCCCACAGACAGTTCCACTGTTGTCAGAACTCTAGAACTCCCACAGACAGTTCCACTGTTGTCAGAACTCTAGAACTCCCACAGACAGTTCCACTGTTGTCAGAACTCTACAACTCCCACAGACAGTTCCACTGTTGTCAGACCTCTAGAATTCCCACAGACAGTTCCACTGTTGTCAGAACTCTAGAACTCTCACAGACAGTTCCACTGTTGTCAGAACTCTAGAACTCCCACAGACTGCTCCACTGTTGTCAGAACTATAGAACTCCCACAGACAGTTCCACTGTTGTCAGAACTCTAGAACTCCCACAGACAGTTCCACTTTTGTCAGAACTCTAGAACTCTCACAGACAGTTCCACTGTTGTCAGAACTCTAGAACTCCCACAGACAGTTCCGCTGTTGTCAGAACTCCCACAGACAGTTCCACTGTTGTCAGACCTCTAGAATTCCCACAGACAGTTCCGCTGTTGTCAGAACTCTAGAACTCTCACAGACAGTTCCACTGTTGTCAGAACTCTAGAACTCCCACAGACAGTTCCACTGTTGTCAGAACTCTAGAATTCCCACAGACAGTTCCACTGTTGTCAGAACTCTAGAACTCCCACAGACAGTTCCACTGTTGTCAGAACTCTACAACTCCCACAGACAGTTCCACTGTTGTCAGAACTATAGAACTCTCACAGACAGTTCCATTGTTGTCAGAACTCTAGAACTCCCACAGAGTTCCACTGTTGTCAGAACTCTAGAACTCCCACAGACAGTCCCACTGTTGTCAGAACTCTACAACTCCCACAGACAGTCCCACTGTTGTCAGAACTCTAGAACTCCCACAGACAGTTCCACTGTTGTCAGAACTCTAGAACTCCCACAGACAGTTCCACTGTTGTCAGAACTATAGAACTCCCACAGACAGTTCCACTGTTGTCAGAACTATAGAACTCCCACAGACAGTCCCACTGTTGTCAGAATTCTAAAGTCCAAGACACAGAAACTGCTGCATCAGGTAAAACAAAACACAAGCCATGCCGTTACTAGGGGGATAAAAAATGCAATTGTCATAGCAGCAGAATGAATGAATTGTTCAGGTTTTCTTTTGTACTCATTTCAGAGGAAATAATGAAGATAGATGGGCAGATGAATTAGCTGTCCTCCAAGGTCAAACGCTGATTGCCTTATCACTCTATTATTGAACTCTGTGGAACTATTACCACTGACACTTTGTCATGATATTTTGTACATCCGGAAAAGGAAGGGGGAGAGAAAGAGAGTGAAAGAGATACCAATTGATTGTTTGGCTGTGGAATCAGTCATAGTCATCTTCGCAGGATGGAGTAATAGAGTTGATGTGTCGCAGGTTGAGGCAGAGAGAGTGGCTGAAAACAACAGAGATTGGTTTGAGCCCCTGGGAACTGAATCGATGTGAGTTGCATGTAAGCTGTTTGGTGTTGTTTAGAGGCAGACAGGGGGGTGGTGGGCTGTTTGGTGTTGTTTAGAGGCAGACAGGGAGGAGGTGGGCTGTTTGGTGTTGTTTAGAGGCAGACAGGGGGGTGGTGGGCTGTTTGGTGTTGTTTAGAGCCAGACAGGGAGGAGGTGGGCTGTTTGGTGTTGTTTAGAGGCAGACAGGGAGGAGGTGGGCTGTTTGGTGTTGTTTAGAGGCAGACAGGGAGGAGGTGGGCTGTTTGGTGTTGTTTAGAGGGAGACAGGGAGGAGGTGGGCTGTTTGGTGTTGTTTAGAGGCAGATAGGGAGGTGGTGGGCTGTTTGGTGTTGTTTAGAGGCAGACAGGGAGGAGGTGGGCTGTTTGGTGTTGTTTAGAAGCAGATAGGGAGGTGGTGGGCTGTTTGGTGTTGTTTAGAGGCAGACAGGGAGGAGGTGGGCTGTTTGGTGTTGTTTAGAGGCTGACAGGGAGGTGGTGGGCTGTTTGGTGTTGTTTAGAGGCAGATAGGGAGGAGGTGGGCTGTTTGGTGTTGTTTAGAGGCAGACAGGGAGGAGGTGGGCTGTTTGGTGTTGTTTAGAGGCAGACAGGGAGGAGGTGGGCTGTTTGGTATTGTTTAGAGGCAGACAGGGAGGTGGTGGGCTGTTTGGTGTTGTTTAGAGGCAGACAGGGAGGTGGTGGGCTGTTTGGTGTTGTTTAGAGTCAGGGAGGGAGGAGGTGGGCTGTTTGGTGTTGTTTAGAGGCAGACAGGGAGGAGGTGGGCTGTTTGGTGTTGTTTAGAGGCAGATAGGGAGGAGGTGGGCTGTTTGGTGTTGTTTAGAGGCAGACAGGGAGGAGGTGGGCTGTTTGGTGTTGTTTAGAGGCAGATAGGGAGGAGGTGGGCTGTTTGGTGTTGTTTAGAGTCAGGAAGGGAGGAGGTGGGCTGTTTGGTGTTGTTTAGAGTCAGGAAGGGAGTAGGTGGGCTATTTGGTGTTGTTTAGAGTTGGCGAAGGAGTAGGTGGGCTGTTTGGTGTTGTTTAGAGTCAGGAAGGGAGGAGGTGGGCTATTTGGTGTTGTTTAGAGTCAGCGAAGGAGTAGGTGGGCGGTGAAAAATGTTTGTGATATCGTTTGTTGCGTTGTTCTTTGAGAATGCACTTTGGTGCTTTTCTTTTGCTGTTATAAGTGATTGAATTCCAAGTTGACGATTTTATCTCTAAAGGTATTCGCTATGAATCCATGTCAGTCACTCGCTTTCTTTCTGCTCCCATATTTAAATGTCAACTTCAATACCCTGCGCTTTGAGAAGATACCAGGAGCTCTCCACTGTATATTTCCATTCCTACCTCTGCAACACAACTGTGCCAAACTAAAAGATGTGTTGTGTGGTAAAGTTATAATGTTAAATCATGAACACAATCTGTTGGGTTTCTGATCACGGTTAAATCTTCACGAACGTAGAAAATATCCCGTAGAAATGTCTGGTGCACTTTCCTGTCATACACACTGTAATCCCGTTTTGTATTGCCATTTTACAGCAATCTTTTTACCCCACTTTCTCCAACGCAGAAGCACGTCAATCAATCAGTCAAATTTATTTATAAAGCCATTTTTATTCATTTACAAAGTCCCTTTACATCAGCAGTTGTCACAAAGTGCTTTTACAGTAACCCGCCCCCTAGATCACGTTGGCTAGGAAAAACTCACTAAAGTAGGAAGAAACCTAGAAAGGAACCTGGCACTTAAAGTGTATGAACGCATCATCATCTCACTCAGAGAATCTATAGGCTTTTGGTAAATTAATCAACTCCCCACCGTAATTCCAAATATTTGTCACACATGCTGATTGGGGTCAGTGCCTCAATACTATATCAAGGGAACAAGAAGTCCCTTAATGATTTATTACCAGCCCAGCCGCACATATTATTATGAAATGAGTTTATTAGCTTTAAATCTACCAGTAATGTGCTTTTGGGGAGCAGGCATGGGTGACGAGCCTAGCCAGCGCCTGCATTAACCACTTGATTTGAATGAAGGCTCTATTGTACTACAAGGATGCCCAATTTGGCCGTATTACCACCACATCCACCACACAATGCAGAACAACGGGATCGTTCTCCGTATTAGACATGGATTTGTGCCAGTTTGCATCGTTGAATTTCTTATGGCGATCCGTGTGATCTTGTTGATAAAATTCAACCGTATTATCTTCATTTACTATCTATTTTTTTTTGGAAAGAAATCCTTCTGTTTTGTGTTTGAGTTTACTTTCACAATATCGTCTTCCTTTTCTAGGCACTACTAATTAAAGGTTTTGAAATGGTTAAGCATTCAACCATTATTTCTGTAGTAATCATACAGTACTCATATGGAAGATGCAGACTAAACTATAAAAGTATCATATTTGTATTTTTTATTTTGCACAGTACGACAATACCACTCGTAGACACCGCAAAGGCCTACATAACTAGATAGTGCCTGTGGTAACACCTACAATGTCTTTAGTATTCCTACAGTAGTGGGACACAGTTGGAAGATGCAGACAGACTTGACGACGTTGTAAAAATACAGCATGTGACCATGAACCGCCCGTTCTCTTAGTCACAGGGAGAGTAATAACTAAACAAGAATGTTGTTACACAGTAATGGGACTTGTACAAAATGGCTTCTCTCCTTCCTCGTCATTATCAAGTCCATTTCTTTTCTCCCATTCCTTCTGATGATCAATTAAGTGTTAATGGAGAGCCTGCTGTGTGCAGCGCGTGTGGGCTCTCAGATGATGACCGTCCATAGACTACATTTGAGTTGTGTGGTAAAAGTGACACATGACAGAACACACACAGCAGCAGGAACAGCAGCACCATAGAACTGTCTGTCCCAATACACATCTTTTCTAAACGGCTAGGAACTATTATTTCAATAAATGATTCGTATTTCTTCCTCAGTGAAATATGTGTTTTATTGGTGGTTGTGTTATTGTTGTTTGGATAAACGGTATCTTGTGCTTTGTTTACAGTTACGGTAATATTACAAATATTGTACTAAGTGTATTGGAGACAAAACATTTTTGTGGAACAACGTAGCTTTGCAGACCCACCGTTATCAGGAAGCTAAGTCTTCTAGAAAATACTCTAGACTAAGTCAGATATGAGAGGACGAACATTTAAACGTTTACATGAAACTCATTGAATGTGGTAACTCTTACGTCAGCAGTCACCAATGTATGAGGTGAACTGAATTACCCTACATGCTGTTACAATACTCAGTTCAACACAACTGTCAAGCCTCTCTTTCAAATGACTGTACCATTAGTAGGACACTATTCTGAAAGCAACCCTAAATCACTGTATTGTCACCTGGTAACCCAGCCTTGTGTTAAGACTCCTGCTCCTTGTAGATTACTGCTCATTCCTTCCTTACACACAGCACACAGCACACAGCTCACAGCACACAGCACACAAGCTTTGACACACAAAGACTGATCAACATCCAAGGCTGCCGCTTGTCAGCGAGGGAATATATAAAGATAAATGATATTATGTTAAATTCCACTTAATGACAAATTTGTAATTTTCTGAACATGGTCATTTTCTGGCTAGTGAATCAACTGTAAGGAGCTAATTACGAAAGGATCTGAGCAAAAATAACTCCTCATTTTCAAGGATAATGGAAGAGAAATGTTGTAGATTAATGGCGCTATTTATCTTTTTTAAATTTCTATCTTTCTCTGGTGATGGCTGGTGCTCCCCAAGGAAAATATTCATAAAATGAAATTGAAGTCGTAACTTAATAGGTTATTAAAATGTTTGAGTGCATATCACTTCTCCTTTCGCGGCGCTGTAAATTTAAATTGAAGTTTGCTGCGGCGTCCGGGTTAGTCACCAGTGGAGGTTTTTATGATGACACAATGGAGGAGGAACATGCATCTTTGTCAGGAGGTATTTGCTATTCTAATTTTATGGCAGGCCAGATTATCAAAAAGGAGAGTCATGCGGCGGCTCGTTGACAACACCTCAGCCTTCAGCCATGTGTTTCCATTAGGGGCCTCCACCATCCAGGGGTTTGGTCCAGCTATTATTTTCCATTTCACTCTTTTATCCTGATTTAAAGTGAGGGAGCTCGGCTTGCTGAATATTCTCTCCTGCAGTTTTTATTCCCCCCTTTTATAGAGACTGGGGAGTCAGGAAAGAGGAGGACATTCTGCACTGTGTGAGGTTTTACTAGTGGGACCTGGGCTCTCCTGGGGAGAGCTGCCGATCGGGTCAAAGTGGAATAACTATCTTTAGCCCTGGCTACTGTGTTGTGTTGGAAATGCAGAGATGGAGAGAGAGGGGGGAAGAGTGAGGGAGTGAAATGAACAGAAGAAGGGAAAGGTGGCTGTGTAACGTCCTGTATCAGCGTGTCGTCGTGCCAACACCAACGCTCCTCTCGCTCTCTCTCTGAAGGTCAAGGGTCACATCTATTCATTTCCCTGAAACTTACGATGAGGTTTTACTGACTACTTTGTAGTTATGATGAGGCCAACCAGGACGTCGTAAATTTGTCTCGGTTATTGGTCACCGACGACAAAAGGTTTTTTATTTGACTTTCAAGGACATTGTGTTATATTTTTGTATTGTCGTCCTGCAGCTCAACACAATGGATGATACACTGTGATTCATTCATTACTGCATTAAAAACAATTGGGAAATAAAAATGGTTTTAATAAAAATGTCTTTAATAAAAAAAAGATTATACTCAAGTGGAGATTTTTATTATTGTGTTATTTGTATAATGTTCCTGTAAGGTTTGATGTTCCTTTAAAGGTATGATGTTCCTATAAGGTATGATGTTCCTATAAGGTATGATGTTCCTATAAGGTATGATGTTCCTGTAAGGTATGATGTTCCTATAAGGTATGATGTTCCTATAAGGTATGATGTTTCTATAAGGTATGATGTTCCTATAAGGTATGATGTTCCTGTAAGGTATGATGTTCCTATAAGGTATGATGTTCCTGTAAGGTTTGATGTTCCTTTAAAGGTATGATGTTCCTTTAAAGGTATGGTGTTCCTATAAGGTATGATGTTCCTGTAAGGTATGATGTTTCTATAAGGTATGATGTTCCTATAAGGTATGATGTTCCTATAAGGTATGATGTTCCTGTAAGGTATGATGTTTCTATAAGGTATGATGTTCCTATAAGGTATGATGTTCCTATAAGGTATGATGTTCCTGTAAGGTATGATGTTCCTATAAGGTATGATGTTCCTATAAGGTATGATGTTCCTATAAGGTATGATGTTCCTGTAAGGTATGATGTTCCTGTAAGGTATGATGTTCCTATAAGGTATGATGTTCCTATAAGGTATGATGTTCCTGTAAGGTATGATGTTCCTATAAGGTATGATGTTCCTATAAGGTATGATGTTCCTGTAAGGTATGATGTTTCTATAAGGTATGATGTTCCTATAAGGTATGATGTTCCTGTAAGGTATGATGTTCCTATAAGGTATGATGTTCCTGTAAGGTTTGATGTTCCTTTAAAGGTATGATGTTCCTTTAAAGGTATGGTGTTCCTATAAGGTATGATGTTCCTGTAAGGTATGATGTTTCTATAAGGTATGATGTTCCTATAAGGTATGATGTTCCTATAAGGTATGATGTTCCTGTAAGGTATGATGTTTCTATAAGGTATGATGTTCCTATAATGTACGATGTTCCTATAAGGTATGATGTTCCTGTAAGGTATGATGTTCCTATAAGGTATGATGTTCCTATAAGGTATGATGTTCCTATAAGGTATGATGTTCCTGTAAGGTATGATGTTCCTATAAGGTATGATGTTCCTATAAGGTATGATGTTCCTGTAAGGTATGATGTTCCTGTAAGGTATGATGTTCCTATAAGGTATGATGTTCCTATAAGGTATGATGTTCCTGTAAGGTATGATGTTTCTATAAGGTATGATGTTCCTATAAGGTATGATGTTCCTGTAAGGTATGATGTTCCTATAAGGTATGATGTTCCTGTAAGGTTTGATGTTCCTTTAAAGGTATGATGTTCCTATAAGGTATGATGTTCCTGTAAGGTATGATGTTCCTATAAGGTATGATGTTCCTATAAGGTATGATGTTCCTGTAAGGTATGATGTTCCTATAAGGTATGATGTTCCTGTAAGGTATGATGTTCCTGTAAGGTATGATGTTCCTATAAGGTATGATGTTCCTATAAGGTATGATGTTCCTGTAAGGTATGATGTTTCTGTAAGGTATGATGTTCCTATAAGGTATGATGTTCCTATAAGGTATGATGTTCCTGTAAGGTATGATGTTTCTATAAGGTATGATGTTCCTATAAGGTATGATGTTCCTGTAAGGTATGATGTTCCTATAAGGTATGATGTTCCTGTAAGGTTTGATGTTCCTTTAAAGGTATGATGTTCCTTTAAAGGTATGGTGTTCCTATAAGGTATGATGTTCCTGTAAGGTATGATGTTTCTATAAGGTATGATGTTCCTATAAGGTATGATGTTCCTATAAGGTATAATGTTCCTGTAAGGTATGATGTTTCTATAAGGTATGATGTTCCTATAATGTACGATGTTCCTATAAGGTATGATGTTCCTGTAAGGTATGATGTTCCTATAAGGTATGATGTTCCTATAAGGTATGATGTTCCTATAAGGTATGATGTTCCTGTAAGGTATGATGTTCCTGTAAGGTATGATGTTTCTATAAGGTATGATGTTCCTATAAGGTATGATGTTCCTATAAGGTATGATGTTCCTGTAAGGTATGATGTTCCTATAAGGTATGATGTTCCTATAAGGTATGATGTTCCTGTAAGGTATGATGTTCCTATAAGGTATGATGTTCCTGTAAGGTATGATGTTCCTATAAGGTATGATGTTCCTATAAGGTATGATGTTCCTGTAAGGTATGATGTTTCTGTAAGGTATGATGTTCCTATAAGGTATGATGTTCCTGTAAGGTATGATGTTCCTATAAGGTATGATGTTCCTATAAGGTATGATGTTCCTGTAAGGTATGATGTTCCTATAAGGTATGATGTTCCTGTAAGGTTTGATGTTCCTTTAAAGGTATGATGTTCCTATAAGGTATGATGTTCCTGTAAGGTTTGATGTTCCTTTAAAGGTATGATGTTCCTATAAGGTATGATGTTCCTGTAAGGTATGATGTTTCTATAAGGTATGATGTTCCTGTAAGGTACAGTACAATGTTCCTATAAGGTATGATGTTCCTGTAAGGTATGATGTTCCTGTAAGGTACAGTACAATGTTCCTATAAGGTATGATGTTCCTATAAGGTATGATATTCCTATAAGGTTTTTATAGTGATTTATAGTGCCTTTCTCAGACCCCAAAACAGGCTGTGATGGTCTCAGGCAAGACTTCAGTGGCAGCGTCAGGACACTGCTCCTACAACACTGAATCCCAAACAAAACCAGAGTCAAAACGTCCGTCACTCACACATCTTCTCCGGGATGGTAATATTACTTACAGGTTGAGACACGGTGGATATATCAGGGTCTCTGGTTGGTTTGAAAATAATAACATTTTGTTCCCACCATTTAAAAAATGGACGGGTTGCAAATGTATCATTTCTGAAGCAAGGGATTCTCTCTAAGGTAGGCCACATCCCCTCCAGGACTTTCCTTCTGTTTCTGTTTATCTTTTTTCAATTTCTATTTAGAAATTCTGCATCCTGAAAACCTTAAAGTATAACATATTGGAACGCTCCTCAGACGCACCCTGACCTGTTTATGCTGCATAACGTTGATAAGCTGTCAGAGCCCACAGAGAGAGAGAGAGAGAGAGAGCGAGAGAGAGAGAAAGATAGAGAATGAAAGAAATAGAGAGGGAGGGAGAGAGAGGGAGAGAGAGATAGGAGGAGAGAGAGGAAGAGAGAGGAAGAGAGAGAGAGAGAGAGAGAGAGAGAGAGAGAGAGAGAGAGGAGGAGAGGGGTTGGAATTGAAGCAGAGCGATCCTTTAAACTGCCTGGGTGATATTGGCTAGATAATAAAAGAAATCAATCAGACAATGGAGGGCTGAATATTCCATTTGTTATCCATATTCCTTATGGGCAGGAGAATGATACAGAAATGTAAAAACACCAATTCCACTTCTTTTCCCCTCTGGAATGGTGAAACACTTGAGATGCTGTTCTCATGTCAGAAGACAAAGTGCATGCTTTCCCCCAGCCTGGACCAGATCAATCTAAAAGGCAGCAGGCAGAATTACTGCTTCTAATGTTGTGTTATGTAGTCTTAACCCAGACCGCGTCCCTAAAGGCATCCCAGTCACTATAAAGTGCACTACGTTTAAAGGGATAGTGTAGGTGATAGGGAACCATTGGATTGACAGTCCCAGTCTTCTCCTTCGCTACCTCTGTCTCTGTCCAGCTCTTCAAACCTCATGTACCGTATACATACATATATAAATCCAGGGTTTTCTCATTGTAATGGCCTCGTGTCGTATACTGTCTTCCCCCAGTGGAAGGGTTATTATGTGACATGATAGTTTGGCTGGAAAAAGGGTCCAACAAATGAATAGTTCAAAGCACTCAAAATACAGTCAAATGTAAACAACTTTAACAAAATATGTTAGGACCCTGACCATCACTGAGGAAAACTTGAATTTAATTAATTAGCTGATTGAGCACCGTATTTACGGACTTAATGCTAAGTCACTCTAATGTTTCCAGTTAATCTGCCTCAGATAATTTAAAAAGCTACTAAAAGCCAGCTGACTTTGTCTCCTTCTTTCCCCTGATATGATCATATACGAGGCCCTCACAATAATCCCTTGGTAGAGGCAAAGGCTAGTCACTAGCATCATCAGATTGGATAGTACTGGTTGAATCTGATCTAGCCTGGACCCAGATCAGTTAGTACTGGTTGAATATGATCTAGCCTGGATCCAGATCAGTTAGTACTGGTTGAAACTTATCTAGCCAGGACCCAGATCGGTTAGTACTGGTTGAATCTGATCTAGCCTGGACCCAGATCAGTTAGTACTGGTTGAATATGATCTAGCCTGGACCCAGATCAGTTAGTACTGGTTGAATATGATCTAGCCTGGATCCAGATCAGTTAGTACTGGTTGAATCTGATCTAGCCTTTAACCAGATCAGTTAGTACTGGTTGAATCTTATCTAGCATGGAACTAGGTCAGTTAGTACTGGTTGAATCTTATCTAGCCTGGGACTAGGTCAGTTAGTACTGGTTGAATCTTATCTAGCCTGGAACTAGGTCAGTTAGTACTGGTTGAATCTGATCTAGCCTGGAACCAGATCAGTTAGTACTGGTTGAATCTGATCTAGCCTGGACCCAGATCAGTTAGTACTGGTTGAATCTGATCTAGCCTGGACCCAGACCAGTTAGTACTGGTTGAATCTGATCTAGCCTGGACCCAGATCAGTTAGTACTGGTTGAATCTGATCTAGCCTTTAACCAGATCAGTTAGTACTGGTTGAATCTGATCTAGCCTTTAACCAGATCAGTTAGTACTGGTTGAATCTGATCTAGCCAGGACCCAGATCAGTTAGAACTGGTTGAATCTGATCTAGCCTGGACCCAGATCGGTTAGTACTGGTTGAATCTGATCTAGCCTGGACCCAGATCGGTTTGTGCTGTGTTGCCAACTACTACAGGCATTGTCACGCCAAAGGAGCTGTCAAGACCGTGTAAACAGATCTGGGACCAGGCTAGGTTGAATCTGCCCTACACCTGATTATCAGTCACAACCAGCCACACCCAGGGCCTTGCTGGTCTGTTGTAGGCCTCAGCCTCCCTGACCACCATGCAAACAGCCACCCAGGGCCTTGCTGGTCTGTTGTGGGCCTCAGCCTCCCTGACCACCCTGCAGACAGCCACCCAGGGCCTTGCTGGTCTGTTGTAGGCCTCAGCCTCCCTGACCACCCTGCAGACAGCCACCCAGGGCCTTGCTGGTCTGTTGTAGGCCTCAGCCTCCCTGACCACCATGCAAACAGCCACCCAGGGCCTTGCTGGTCTGTTGTGGGCCTCAGCCTCCCTGACCACCCTGCAGACAGCCACCCAGGGCCTTGCTGGTCTGTTGTAGGCCTCAGCCTCCCTGACCACCCTGCAGACAGCCACCCAGGGCCTTGCTGGTCTGTTGTGGGCCTCAGCCTCCCTGACCACCATGCAAACAGCCACCCAGGGCCTTGGTGGTCTGTTGTGGGCCTCAGCCTCCCTGACCACCCTGCAGACAGCCACCCAGGGCCTTGCTGGTCTGTTGTGGGCCTCAGCCTCCCTGACCACCATGCAAACAGCCACCCAGGGCCTTGGTGGTCTGTTGTGGGCCTCAGCCTCCCTGACCACCATGCAAACAGCCACCTGGGGCCTTGGTGGTCTGTTGTGGGCCTCAACCTCCCTGACGTCCCTGCAAGGGTCCAGTACGTATCATTACTTCCAGGATTGTGATATCGCAATTTTTGGGGGCAAAATCAACTATTTCTTGTGTATTATGTGAGGGCTTGCAAATGTGACCAGTTGCATTATCGCATTAAACAGTCAAATAATTGCAATATTATCGAACGAAACTGACCCATCACTGCAGTACAGAAAGACGTCTCGCAATTTCAACCAATAACAGCACATTTACCGCATAATATGTTTCATTCAAGCCACACGTCAACAAACATTTTCCCTCGCCAGAGCATTTTCTCAACAAAGTGGACAAAACCGCTGAATATTGCCAATGGAAGATTTCTGAATTACCGCAGCAAAACCAAGCATTTTTGCCTGCAAATACCACAAAAAAATTCCCCATCGAAATCCTGGAGGGACTGACGTATCGCTCAACACCTAACCTCACCGACCGTTAGTCACCGTATGCTTCCATCATCCCGCCTTACGCCCTTCTAACCCCTCCAACACCTGTCTGAGAGGGTATTTAAAGTCGCTCCCCACTTTCATCTTTATTTCATGATGTCCACCCTCCCCGGACTACTAATATACTGTCTCATTTCTTCTTCGCCCAATTTCTGTTAATTCGTGACCATCTGCCTTAGCATCTGTTTGAGGGGAGAAAGAAGGGAGGAAAAATATCCCACACCCACTGAGGGAAGGGAGAAACATATCTTTCTTTTCTTGTTTTTTTTGTTTCTCTTAACTTTTTCTCCTAGAGTCTTGGTCATTTTCTGGCCGGCTGGCCATTGTGTTGTCTCTGTCTTTGTCAGTAGGCCACCACAGGCTCCACCCCTCTCCAACTAACTCTTCCCTTTGTCGCATAAGCCCTCCTCAAACTCCTTTTTAAGTCTAATGCTACATGTAAACCTCAGGCCTGCTTCCTCTCCTGTCCTGGTGGCCTGGAGAAAATCTGAAGGAGGAGGAGGGAAGGGGTCATATCCTTTCCATGTCCAACTGCTTAGTCAATAACCACAGTCAACATGACCGCACAAAAGATCAAGAAAAGTGCAATTGTACTTTTCGGACGATAGCGGGGGAGCTTTCATATGGGTAGGGCTGAGAAAAGGCTCACCACCTCTCCTCCTCCTCCTCCTCCTCTTCCTCCCCCCATCCCTCCCCCTCTCCTGGCTACCTCATTCTCTTCTTTGAGGATTGCCGACAATAGGGAAGCCTGCTGCATTGCCAGGGAAAGCCACGGGATCACCCCAGTCAGCCTGCGGATTACAGACATTCTTTGGCAGGGCCGTGGTTGCTGCGGAGAGGAGAGCGTCGTCGTCGCCGGGCCCTCGTGGCCCTCAGAGGCAGCAGCAGCAGCAGCAACGCCTCGGGGCCCTCTCCTCTTCTCCTCTGTATTGTGTTCACACGTTTGACAGACACAGAGCCCGTAATAATCTCTTTCCCGCAAGGACCTGCAGCGTTTGTTTGGCAGACATTACAAACACTTTCAATCCTTTTTTTCTTTTTTCTCTCTCACTCTTCTCCCCTTCTTGTCCTTCTCCGTCCTCCTCAGTGCTACTGTGGCCTATCAGTGTCATCTAATTAATGCAAGCTCTTTTCTCTTTTCATCCGTACTTCCTGTTCATTGTTAGATTCTTTATTTAACCCCCCCACCTTTCTAAATCCAGGATTAAAAAGTCAAGCTTTCACTGGTTAGCACTTAGCATAGCATATTTAACCAGAGGAAGCAGTTGACTTTTTAATCCCTATATAATACTAATATTTGATTGGCTATAAGTGAAGAAAATGCATATTTATTGCCACGCTATTATTCCTGTTATTATATTATAATTTCTGCAAATGTTTTGTTCCTTAAATTAAATAGGTCAGCGATTTCTGTAAATAGAATAAAAAGGACTAGGGAGCTAATACGTAGGATATTAGGATATATATTTAAGCAGGTTTATGTGATTTAATTTAGAATGAATTGTGTTTTTCCACCATGTTCATAAAATTATAATTTTAATCAGTCGCTCCGAGGAGGAGTTGTTATATTCTGTCTACGGTTCAGTGTTTTGCTTATTAGATATAGTCTATACAGCCGTATTAACACACCACATGTCTTAGATGTAGTCTATACAGCCCTATTAACACACCACGTGTCTTAGATGTAGTCTATACAGCCGCATAAACACACCACATGTCTTAGATGTAGTCTATACAGCTGCATAAACACACCACATATCTTATATATAGTCTATACAGCTGTATAAACACACCACATATCTTATATATAGTCTACACAGCTGTATAAACACACCACATATCTTATATATAGTCTACACAGCTGCATAAACACACCAAATATATTAGATATAGTCTATACAGCTGTATAAACACACCAAATATATTAGATATAGTCTATACAGCTGTATAAACACACCACATATCTTATATATAGTCTACACAGCTGTATAAACACACCACATATCTTATATATAGTCTACACAGCTGCATAAACACACCACATATATTAGATATAGTCTACACAGCCGTATTAACACACCACATATCTTATATATAGTCTATACAGCTGTATTAACACACCACATATATTAGATATAGTCTATACAGCTGTATAAACACACCACATATATTAGATATAGTCTATACACACCGTTGTAAACAGAACCACATCGCTATGGTTACAGAGAATAACAACACAAATGTAAAAACTAACCAGGATTGAAAATGTATATTTTCAGTATGACAGCCTATCATCTGTACCCCAAGCTACCTACAGATTAAACTACCTTTACTGTTCCACTTACATAACTGTCTGACAATAACGTCTGAATGTAGCCCTGATATTGATATGTTATACCTGCCAGTGGATGTACAGTAGTATCTATGACAACCTCTTTATGGCCTATCCCTGTGAAAGGAAAGGATTTGTGAAGCTATAATTGGTTCTTCCTCCCATGTCTCATCTCAGTATGCCTGCCCTCCTCTCCCTCCACAGGGAG
>NW_024059942.1:192500-212500 GCF_016432855.1 Salvelinus namaycush | reverse complement strand
CTCTATGGGCAATTCCTTCGACCTCATGTCTTGGTTTTTGCTCTGACATGCACTGTCAACTGTGTGACTTTTATATAGACTGTCGTGTGCCTTTCCAAATTATGTCCAATTTATTGAATTTACCACAGGTTGATTCCAATCAAGTTGTAGAAATGTCTCAAGGATGATCAATGGAAATAGGATGGACCTGAGCTCAATTTTGAGTCTCATAGCAAAGGGTCCCAATACTTATGTAAATAAGGTATTTTTGTTTTTTATTATTAATAAATGTGCAAACATTTCTAAAAACCTGTTTTTGCTTTGTCATTATGGGGTATTGTGTGTAGATTGCGAAGTATTTTTATTTATTTAATCAATTTTAGAATAAGGCTGTAATGTAACAAAATGTGGAAGAAGCCAAAGGGTCTGAATACTGAACAAATATATAAAACGCAACATGCAACATTTGAAAAGATTTTACTGAGTTACAGTTCACATAAGGAAATCAGTCAATGCAAATGAATTAATTCGTTAAGCCCTAATCTATGGATTTCACGTACAGATATGGGAATACAGATATGCATGCGTTGGTCACAGACACCTTAAAATCAGTCAGTATCTGGTGTGACCACCATTTGCCTCATGCAGTTTAACACATCTTCTTCGCATACAGTTGATCAGGCTGTTGACTGTGGCCTTTAGAATGTTGTCTCACTCCTCTTCAATGTCTGTGTGAAGTTGCTGGATATTGGCGGGAACTGGAACAAGCTGTCGTACACGTCGATCCAGAGCATCCCAAACATGCTCAACGGGTGGCCATTTTTACCTTCCAGAAATTGTGTACAGATCCTTGCGACATGGGGCCATGCATTATCATGCTGAAACATCAGGTGATGGCGGCAGATTAATGGCATGACAATGGGCCTCAAGTTTTTGTCACGGTATCTCGCTGCTTTCAAATTGTCATCAATAAAATGCAATTGTGTTTGTTGTCCGTAGCTTATGCCTGCCCATAACATAACCCCACCGTCACTCTGTTCACAACGTAGACATCAGCAAATCGCTCGCCCACATGACGCAATACCAAGAATACCAATACCTGTCTGCCATCTGCCCGGTACAGTTGAAACCGAGATTAATTTGTGAAGAGTACACTTCTCCAGCGTGCCAGTGGCCATCGAAGGTGAGTATTTGCCCACTGAAGTCGGTTACGATGCCGAACTGCAGTCAGGTCAAGACCCTGGTGAGGACAACGAGCACGCAGATGAGCTTGAGACGGTCTCTGACAGTTTGCGCAGAAATTCTTTGGTTTCATCAGCTGTCCGGGTGTCTGGTCTCTGACCGTTCCGCAGGTGAATAAAGCCGATATGTAGGTCTTGGGCTGGCATGGTTACACTAGGTCTGCGGTTGTGAGGCCGGTTGGACGTACTGCCAAATTCTCAAAAAAGACATTGGAGGCGGCTTATGGTAGAGAAATAAACATTACATTCTCTGGTAACAGCTCTGGTGGACATTCCTGCAGTCAGCATGCCAATTGCACACTCCCTCAACACTTGAGACATCTGTGGCATTGTGTTGTTTGACAAAACTGCACATTTTAGAGTGGCTTTTTTTTGTCCCCAGCACAAGGTGCACTTGTGTAGTGATCATGCTATTTAATCAGCTTCTTGATATGCCACACCTGTCAGGTGGATGGATGAGAAATGCTCATTAACAGGGATGTAAACAAATTTGTGAACAAACATTTTGAGAAATAAGCTTTTTTTGTGTACGAAAATCTTTTATTTCAGCTCATGAAACATTAGACCAACACTTTACATGTTGCATTTATATTTTTGCTCAGTGTACATACAGCCTTAGAATATACTAAAACTAACTATGGTTTTGTATATCATTGATCTTCTGGGTTTGAATATAAATGTGTGTGTGTGATTGTGCGCGTGAGTACGTACGTGCGCGTGAGTGTATGTGTGAGTACATGTGTGCCTGCATGCACAAGTGTTTGTGTGTGTGTACGCACACACTCACACACACTCATCACACTCACACACACTCATGTGAGAGTGCATGTTTGGGTCGCTAAGGGGTCAGGAAAGCAGTGTTTGTGGCTCATTTCCTTGTTTCATGTTGTTGTGCAAGGCACAGTTCACTGGAGTGGATCTGAACATGTCACAGTGTCATGGCGGAGTCTCTGTCTGGTTCTATATGACCCCTCTCCTCTCCTCTCCTCTCCTCTCCTCTCCTCTCCTCTCCTCTCCTCTCCTCTCCTCTCCTCTCCTCTCCTCTCCTCTCCTCTCCTCTCCTCTCCTCTCCTCTCCTCTCCTCTCCTCTCCTCTCCTCTCCTCTCCTCTCCTCTCCTCTCCTCTCCCCTTCTCTTTTCTCCTCCTCTCTTTGTGTCCAGCTACACCACATAATGTAGTAAAGACATTTCTGCTCCAATAAGAAACAATGTAGCCTGGCAGTATTGCATCTCAAATGGCTCCCTATTCCCTATGGGACCTGGCAAAAGCACTGCACTTTAAAGGGTATAGGGTTCCGTTTGGGACGTAGCCCTAGGTGTCCTTGGATACCCTCATAGAGAAGGCTGTATATTCACACTCAGGACACTCTGTGTCTTTGATCTGAAATATCTGCCTCTCCATCATCAGTGCATTTCATAGCCTTTAACACTGAGCGGTAAGTCACTGGGGTTGACTGCTGTACACCAGGTATAAGGTGGTATTATATAGCCTTTAACACTGAGCGGTAAGTCACTGGGGTTGAGTACTGTACACCAGGTATAAGGTGGTATTATATAGCCTTTAACACTGAGCGGTAAGTCACTGGGGTTGACTACTGTACACCAGGTATAAGGTGGTATTTTATAGCCTTTAACACTGAGCGGTAAGTCACTGGGGTTGACTGCTGTACACCAGGTATACGGTGGTATTAGCCTTTAATACTGAGCGGTAAGTCACTGGGGTTGACTGCTGTACACCAGGTATAAGGTGGTATTATATAGCCTTTAACACTGAGCGGTAAGTCACTGGGGTTGAGTACTGTACACCAGGTATAAGGTGGTATTATATAGCCTTTAACACTGAGCGGTAAGTCACTGGGGTTGACTACTGTACACCAGGTATAAGGTGGTATTTTATAGCCTTTAACACTGAGCGGTAAGTCACTGGGGTTGACTGCTGTACACCAGGTATAAGGTGGTATTAGCCTTTAATACTGAGCGGTAAGTCACTGGGGTTGACTGCTGTACACCAGGTATAAGGTGGTATTATATAGCCTTTAACACTGAGCAGTAAGTCACTGGGATTGACTGCTGTACACCAGGTATAAGGTGGTATTATATAGCCTTTAACACTGAGCAGTAAGTCACTGGGGTTGACAGCTGTACACCAGGTATAAGGTGATATTATATAGCCTTTAACACTGAGCAGTAAGTCACTGGGGTTGACTACTGTACACCAGGTATAAGGTGGTATTATATAGCCTTTAACACTGAGCGGTAAGTCACTGGGGTTGACTGCTGTACACCAGGTATAAGGTGGTATTAGCCTTTAACACTGAGCGGTAAGTCACTGGGGTTGACTACTGTACACAAGGTATAAGGTGGTATTATATAGCCTTTAACACTGAGCGGTAAGTCACTGGGGTTGACTGCTGTACACCAGGTATAAGGTGGTATTATATAGCCTTTAACACTGAGCGATAAGTCACTGGGGTTGACTACTGTACACCAGGTATAAGGTGGTATTATATAGCCTTTAACACTGAGCGGTAAGTCACTGGGGTTGACTGCTGTACAGCAGGTATAAGGTGATGTTTTATAGCCTTTAACACTGAGCAGTAAGTCACTGGGGTTGACTGCTGTACAGCAGGTATAAGGTGATATTTTATAGCCTTTAACACTGAGCGGTAAGTCACTGGGGTTGACTGCTGTACAGCAGGTATAAGGTGATATTTTATAGCCTTTAACACTGAGCGGTAAGTCACTGGGGTTGACTGCTGTACAGCAGGTATAAGGTGATATTTTATAGCCTTTAACACTGAGCGGTAAGTCACTGGGGTTGACTGCTGTACACCAGGTATAAGGTGATATTTTATAGCCTTTAACACTGAGCGGTAAGTCACTGGGGTTGACTGCTGTACACCAGGTATAAGGTGGTATTTTATAGCCTTTAACACTGAGCGGTAAGTCACTGGGGTTGACTGCTGTACACCAGGTATAAGGTGGTATTATATAGCCTTTAACACTGAGCGGTAAGTCACTGGGGTTGACTGCTGTACACCAGGTATAAGGTGGTATTATATAGCCTTTAACACTGAGCGGTAAGTCACTGGGGTTGACTGCTGTACACCAGGTATAAGGTGGTATTATATAGCCTTTAACACTGAGCGGTAAGTCACTGGGGTTGACTGCTGTACACCAGGTATAAGGTGGTATTATATAGCCTTTAACACTGAGCGGTAAGTCACTGGGGTTGACTGCTGTACACCAGGTATAAGGTGGTATTTTATAGCCTTTAACACTGAGCGGTAAGTCACTGGGGTTGACTGCTGTACACCAGGTATAAGGTGGTATTATATAGCCTTTAACACTGAGCGGTAAGTCACTGGGGTTGACTGCTGTACAGCAGGTATAAGGTGATATTTTATAGCCTTTAATACTGAGCGGTAAGTCACTGGGGTTGACTGCTGTACACCAGGTATAAGGTGGTATTATATAGCCTTTAACACTGAGCGGTAAGTCACTGGGGTTGACTGCTGTACACCAGGTATAAGGTGGTGCCAAAAGCTCAAGCCTCTGTCTCCATTAATGGGTTACAGCTAAGTAATCCTTACTCCCTATTTTCCATTGTATCCCCCCCACACACAAACGTGCACGCTTGCCCTCCCACAAAGAACTGGTCTCATGGGCTCTAATCATTCTATCGTTTAGTTCAACATAAACTAGGGATTCGGTGACTGAATTATCAATATGTCAGATGTTTTTCAAAACACAGTTAGACATTCACATAAGTATATATAAGGTAGAAACGGACCCAGACCCAGTCACATTACTCTAGTGTAAACTGTTCCCCTTTAGAGCTCAGAGGCTGAATCTGTTAACATGCATAATGTCCTTATGCAAATAGAGGAGGGGAAGTTTTTAAGCGTGTCAGCAAGTGTAGGAGAGAGGGACTGGAGTGTCCCCTACAGTCAAATAATTCATACCCTTTTATGCTTACCCTTCTGTGTCTTAATTCAAGCTTCTTGAATATAAATGAACAAGATCACTATATGAGGAAGTGTAGTGTTTCACAGTATGTCATATGAGGAAGTGTAGTGTTTTACAGTATTTTTTATGAGGAAGTGTAGTGTTTTACATTATTTTATATGAGGAAGTGTAGTGTTTTACAGTATTTCATATGAGGAAGTGTAGTGTTTTACAGTATTTCATATTAGGAAGTGTAGTGTTTTACAATTCATAAGAGGAAGTTTAATGTTTTACAGTATTATTACAAGGAAGTGTAGTGTTTTACAGTATTTTATATGAATAAGTGTAATGTCTGTGAAGCCAAAGAGAAGAGGTCTGATAATACGTTGCAGTATTGTCGTCGGTGCAGGAACAAACAAAGTAAAGCACACACTATTTTAGAATAAGTACGTGAAGCAGCTTGTTTCCCATTTTAATTGTAAAACAGATAAGCACTAAACACTTCTAAAAGTAAATGACTTGTGAGTAATTACCATCTATTACCTCTAGGTCTCCAGGGAGCCATTTAGGCTGGCCCAGATGGCCACAGAAATGGGATTTAGGGGGCAAATTGACAGCATTATTCACAAAGGCATTATCAATTACCTGGGTATCAATTGTAGTGTAATCACGCTGAAGAGGAGGAAGGTGTCTTGGAGTCCATGCCATGATTGAAGGAACTGAAACCATTGTCATTTTGTAAGGTTGATAATTAGCTAGAGATGTCTGGATGATTTGTAGACATACACTCTCTGCTCATTTTTAGCTGCAGCTTCTCCTTCAGTGATGACGGGCCTTGGTGGAGGTCATATTAGGAGGTTAATTTAAAAAGAAGAAGCTAAATGAAATATAAACATATGTAGCCGTCGTGAAAAGAAGGGATTTTGAAGTGCAGTGCATGGCCTGTACTACCGAAACCGTAGTTAGAAAATAGGAAATGACTTTGACGCTTGTTTAGGAACACATTTGCGCCAATACAAAATGGACATGACTAAGGCCCCAGAAGGCATTGGAAGCATCATAAAGATTCCAAGTGGCATTGAACTAAAGTGAGACCTTGGCTCATTTATTTAGCAGGTACTTAGCGTGTGTATTTGGTGTCGTTCCTCTAATGGAGGGAAGGGAGATTACAGGCTATTTACAGACTAGAGAGCTATGGAGGCTTTAGTGTAAAGAACCTGCTTATGTCCCAAAGGGCACCCTATTCCCTACATAGGGCACGAGTTTTTGACAAGCGCCATGTGGACCCTTGTCAAATGTAGTGCACTACATAGGGAATAGTGTTGAGCTCCACCTCTTCTCGTTCTCAAGAGCTAACAGACCCAAAACATTGAAAGCTTGACTGACCAAACCACCCTTTCAGAGGACTCTAATATCATGGTAATGCCCCATAATGAACCAAGTGAAGGATGTGCCATTACATTGTATTCATTTTCTCTCCTGAATGTATTGCAATATGTTTGGCTTTAATTGGGAACTGGGTGAGTGTTATAGGTGATGGATCGTGTCATGACTTGGAAGTTAATTGTGATTACCTTGTGCTTAGCTCATAATGTAACCAATAGGTTCCGTCCTCCACAGCTGTCTAGCGTTCATGATCTCCTGTCTTAACGGGGCAATCCGACAGTTGAATTAAGCTCCTAATGCGTGTATAAGTTATACTCTTCAAGATAGATTTAAAGTCCAAAAAATGGATGCACCAATCCCAAATGCCCCCCTTTTAAAGATGTGTTCTAAAGGATTTTTCTAATTTCAGCCAGTCGTTTTTTTTTTAAAAGAGCACCTCACAAAAGTGTTAAACAATTATTTACAACGTCATCCATTTTGTATGATATTTTACATACTGCCAAAATAAATAAAAAGTCCTGCAGTTTGTAGGATATGTTTGCGAATTCCAATTCATACAATATGTTACAAACTTGTAAGTGCTTAAGATCTCGTTCAATCTCTTTAAGTGTCTGCTTGCTATTTATGTGTTGAGCTTGGAGACGTCAGACCAGACCGTCGTCCTGTTATCACTATTGTCACCCCGTTGTAGAGATAGACAATATATATATATATATATATATATATATATATATATATATATATATATATATATATATATATATATATATATATACTTGCGTACAGTATTTCTCTAAATGTTGCTCCCATGTCAAAACCTCCTTAATATCAGGGTAGAGGGCAACATGTGACATGGTCTTCATTGTGACATCATTTTGTGGTTGAATTCTGCAACAAACCGATCTGTGGCCAGGCTAGTGTTGCCACAAATTCAATTCAGTGAGAATAGCTACAAACGGAGTATTCTCTAAGAAATCTCGATTTTTGGTGTAGAATGAAATGTTAACTTACATCATTATCAAGCTTTAACCAGCCACAAGGTGTTCTTCTGTAAATTCAAATACATTTACCTAAATTGGTTAAATCTTCAACGTTTAATGCTTCATTTATCTATTCCTGCTCAAATTAAAAGTTTCCCCTTAGTCTTGCTGAGTGTGCCGTAATAGATAAAGCAATTTACTAATTACAAAAGTTAGTTTTGTCCCCTGAATAAATAATGCTGATTAATTAGCAAGTCAAAATAAGTGAAGATGATCTATGTTGAATATATCAGTGTCAGAAAAAAAACTAGCTGGAACGTTTCCTTTACACTGCCGGCAATTTTTAATTACAGACACAGAAACTTTCCATATTTGATAGGAAATTAATATGTTCTTAGGGGAAAGGTCTAAAGGAAAAAACATGGCTGACTCAAAGACTCAAGGTGTCATATTACTACTTGGCCTACAGTAATGACAGTATTATATCAATCATCACCTGAACCAGATTACAACCAACATGTCATGTCTGTCCTCTATACACGTGGACGCCTTCATGAGAAAGATGTCTTTAAGTAAATGTAATAGGATTTGGTGATGCAGCATAAACAGATCTGGGACCTGGCTATGGGGTCGCCTGGACCAGGACTGAAGAACACTGCTGTAGGTCAGACATGGGGGATAGGAGGATCACTCTGCTGTAGTTAATACATGGAGGATCACTCTGCTGTAGTTAATACATGGAGGATCACTCTGCTGTAGGTCAGACATGGGGGATAGGAGGATCACTCTGCTGTAGTTAATACATGGAGGATCACTCTGCTGTAGTTAATACATGGAGGATAGGAGGATCACTCTGCTGTAGTTAATACATGGAGGATCACTCTGCTGTAGTTAATACATGGAGGATAGGAGGATCACTCTGCTGTAGTTAATACATGGAGGATCACTCTGCTGTAGTTAATACATGGAGGATAGGAGGATCACTCTGCTGTAGTTAATACATGGAGGATCACTCTGCTGTAGTTAATACATGGAGGATAGGAGGATCACTCTGCTGTAGTTAATACATGGAGGATAGGAGGATCACTCTGCTGTAGGTCAGACATGGAGGATAGGAGGATCACTCTGCTGTAGTTAATACATGGAGGATAGGAGGATCACTCTGCTGTAGTTAATACATGGAGGATAGGAGGATCACTCTGCTGTAGTTAATACATGGAGGATAGGAGGATCACTCTGCTGTAGTTAATACATGGAGGATAGGAGGATCACTCTGCTGTAGTTCAGACATGGGGGATAGGAGGATCACTCTGCTGTAGTTAATACATGGAGGATAGGAGGATCACTCTGCTGTAGTTCAGACATGGAGGATAGGAGGATCACTCTGCTGTAGTTAATACATGGAGGATAGGAGGATCACTCTGCTGTATTTAATACATGGAGGATAGGAGGATCACTCTGCTGTAGTTAATACAACTGTACTGTAACTCAAATCCAGAGATCACCGTCTAGATGTGTTCTGGCCTGATGTTGATATGATAATCTTGTCAGAGCAGAGCAAGCTACCTTGGCTTTTTCTGAATTGAAAAACATGTATTCAGACAGTATGTACCTTCAAGGATTTCCACGGTGTTCCTGGGTTCTTATATTATGCGTTCTTTCTTTCACGTCGAATTGCCTTGAATGACAGATAGATACGCACGTTCTGCTATACCTTGTTGCTTTAGTAGATGGAACAAAAGGATGAACCATCTTTTCATGAAGCACAATAAGCAAAAAGGTGTGATGGGTCCACACTCAAACGGATTTAGCATGAAGCTTACATCAGGAATAGTGTACAGCGACGTTTCGGCTCGTCACCCTTCTTCAGTGTGTAGGTACAAATCTTTTTCATTCAAAACAGCCTTCGTAGAGAGCACAGGTGAGCAACCGATGAACAGCAGGTGCTTCTAATCAGGGTTGTCACTCATCTGTCAATCAGGGATGTGGCTTTTCTGGTCTACCTGTATACAAGTTACAATCACAAAGAAATATAAGGTTTGGGAGAAGGCACGAAGGGCTATTGGGGGTATCAGGTGTGAACCATTCATGAATCAATTGCCTTACGTGTCTCAGCTCACACGAGATAGCTTACAAAGCACAATAATGACTAATGAATGTTAGAGATCTATCTTGTCATGGAAGAGTGTGAGTTTGAGCTGAGGGGGGCATTTACACAGAGAAAGAGAGAGAGAGAGAGAGAGAGAGAGAAGGGGAGAGAGAGAGAAAGAGAGAAGGGGAGAGAGAGAGAGAGAGAGAGAGAGAGAGAGAGAGAGAGAGAGAGAGAGAGAGAGAGAGAGAGAGAGAGAGAGAGAGAGGGAGAGAGAGAGAGAAACACTTGTTCTAGTTCAAGCTGGACTAGACCAGTGTTTCTTAGTAGCAGGCATTGAGTGAGCACATTAATCTAATGCATCAGCAGCTTCACATTTGTTTTAATGCAAACTGAAGAAAAGGAACTGCGTTGTTGCCACGGCATCTCCAGGGAGAAGAAGCTTAAAATCTCCTTCTCTAATGATAATAGATGATCACGTTAATGAGTTGTCCAAACATAACAAATGGAATGAATTAGAGCCTTAGAACAAACTACTGTTTCATTAAAATACAATAAAAAGAAAAGATTAGTTTTATACACAAGGAAATAACTTTCCCGTCTTTAGCGTTATTGATGAGAATGTAGAGAATGTATCAAGGTTGGACCAAGCCTCTGGTCAATATGGTTTACAAACCTATCAGGACTGTTGACCACATTATTATTAGATTTACTTTTGTTGTTGTCAGGTAAATCATATTCACACAACTGCAGACCTCTTCATAGGATGTCCGTCCTTTGAGTTTAGCTGCCGATTATTTACAAATAAAAAGTATATTAAAGAGACTGAATCTCTGCGCGTGTCTTTAGGTTAGAGAGCGTCTCTGAAAGAGTTGGGAGTCAGTCCATGATGCCATTGTTACTATTTGGCATTGCAGGACAACCATAAATCACTTGACCACAAACAGTCCTAATGGAGACACTCTTCTATAAACTGTATATCATGTCTTTTCTAAAGTATATAAACCTACTTCCATCTGTCTTGATGATCTTATTCCCCAAGTATTGTTCCTCAGCCGTAATCAATTTCAAAGAGGCCAGCCAGTGTTCAAAGTAGCCAGGAGAGAGAGAGAGCGACGTGGATTATGTGCCGAGGCGATTCTCTCTACTGAAACGACCTTGTCTGTGTAACAGTACTGTTAGTCGTCAGCCTCAGGCTCTCAACCCCACACTCAATCACCCCTGTAACCCTTGGAGTCAACAGTTGACTGCCGTAGCCTTTTGCTACAATCTCAATTTGTATTTTGTTTCAGACTGTGATGACTTGACAGAGAGAAATAAGAGGATTTATCTTTATCTGCCTCGTAGTGAGAGAGCTCTCTCTTTCTCTCCCTCTCTCTCTCTCTCTCTCTCTGGGTCCCTCTAAAGAACTGGGGCTTACAACCTTGAAGTTAGACAACTACATAAGGGCCTATACTCTCCAATACATTACTTCTGTAAACTAAGATGATATAAAATATTATGTCCTGTAAATCAATGCAGCAGACACTAAAAATAGAAGCGAACCAGTGAACCAAGTCTTAAAAAGCACCAAATGTAGAGATTCTGGACACTATGGCTCCGAGAGCATCTATAGCCATTGACTGGACCCCTGGACACGATGGCCCCTAGAACCTCTATAGCCATTGACTGGACCCCTAGACACTATGGCCCCTAGAACCTCTATAGCCATTGACTGGACCCCTAGACACTATGGCCCCTAGAATCTCTATAGCCATTGATTGGACCCCTAGACACGATGGCCCCTAGAACCTCTATAGCCATTGACCTGGGGCTATTGACAGTGAGTGTATAAGCCCTCTGTGTGTCATGTCTGTTCCTCAGGTCACTGATCACATCAGTTCTGGAGGATTTTTTTCTAATTGCATCCCAAATGGCACCCTATGCCCTTTATAGTCCACTACTTTTTGCCCAGAGCCCAATGGACCGTGGCCAATAGTACCACACTATGAGGGGAATAGGCTGCCGTTTAGGATGCATACAGAGGTAAGTGTAAGATCAGAGTAGCTGAGGTCCTACATCAGTGTTTTTATCTGGACAGAGGCACGCTACCTTATTGAGTTACAGTTCAATCTAGTATTAGAGGTGGTGTCATAACCCCTTATATAGTGCACTAGTTTTAACCAGAGTGTGGGAGTGTGTGTGTGTTTCAAGTCCCAAATAGTGCACTATATATGGAATAGGGTGCCACTTTTCTTTCTGATCATTATGATGTGAATGATGTGGCAGCACTCAGGCTAGGGGCAGCTCTGTCCGGTGGGCAGGAAGGGACTATCGAGAAAAACATCACACCACTTTTAACACATAGTTTATGAAAAATAAAGTTATTCTATTCAATTTTATATTATTTTATTCTATATTATGATATGATGTTGTATTCTATTATATTGTATGAGTTCCTGCCTATTATTTAACCTCATTTTACTTTTATTATGAATATTAACTGCAATGGTCTTCAATGATTTCCATTGAGTACTGGTGCTATGGATCTTTATAATGGGTAATCATTACTATGTTTATGGATAGATTAGGGAATTACAATCACTGTCATTTATACAGCTACTCCCAAGGAATCATTAGTACAAAGTAACTGTGAAAACTGTACTGTATGTCAACACTGTTAACGTTGCATGTAAGGTGCCATAAAGATTCTAATCAATACATAGACACCTGGGTCTAGGACATATGATACATATATACCTGGGTCTAGGACATATGATATACAGATACCTGGGTCTAGGACATATAATATATAGATACCTGGGTCTAGGACATATGATATACAGATACCTGGGTCTAGCACATATGATATACAGATACCTGGGTCTAGGACATATGATATACAGATACCTGGGTCTAGGACATATGATATACAGATACCTGGGTCTAGGACATATGATATATAGATACCTGGGTCTAGGACATATGATATATAGATACCTGGGTCTAGGACATATGATATATAGATACCTGGGTCTAGGACATATGATATATAGATACCTGGGTCTAGGACATATGATATGTAGATACCTGGGTCTAGGACATATGATATATAGATACCTGGGTCTAGGACATATGATATACAGATACCTGGGTCTAGGACATATGATATATAGATACCTGGGTCTAGGACATATGATATATATATACCTGGGTCTAGGACATATGATATGTAGATACCTGGGTCTAGGACATATGATATATAGATACCTGGGTCTAGGACATATGATATACAGATACCTGGGTCTAGGACATATGATATATAGATACCTGGGTCTAGGACATATGATATATAGATACCTGGGTCTAGGACATATGATATATAGATACCTGGGTCTAGGACATATGATATATAGATACCTGGGTCTAGGACATATGATATACAGATACCTGGGTCTAGGACATATGATATATAGATACCTGGGTCTAGGACATATGATATATAGATACCTGGGTCTAGGACATATGATATATAGATACCTGGGTCTAGGACATATGATATATAGATACCTGGGTCTAGGACATATGATATATAGATACCTGGGTCTAGGACATATGATATATATATACCTGGGTCTAGGACATATGATATACAGATACCTGGGTCTAGGACATATGATATACAGATACCTGGGTCTAGGACATATGATATATATATACCTGGGTCTAGGACATATGATATATAGATACCTGGGTCTAGGACATATGATATATAGATACCTGGGTCTAGGACATATGATATACAGATACCTGGGTCTAGGACATATGATATACAGATACCTGGGTCTAGGACATATGATATACAGATACCTGGGTCTAGGACATATGATATACAGATACCTGGGTCTAGGACATTTATTGTATATATATACTGTACGTTGATTCCTTGGTCTATGACATATGATATGCAGTTGAAGTCGGAAGTTTACATACACCTTAGCCAAATACATTTAAACTCCGTTTTTCACAATTCCTGACATTTAATACTAGTAAAAATTCCCTGTCTTAGGTCAGTTAGGATCAGCACCTTATTTTAAGGATGTGAAATGTCAGAATAATAGTAGAGAGAATGATTTATATCAGCTTTTACTTCTTGCATCACATTCCCAGTGGGTCAGAAGTTTATATACACTCAATTTAGTATTTGGTAGCGTTGCCTTTAAATTGTTTAACTTGGTTCAAACGTTTCGGGTAGCCTTCCACAAGCTTCCCACAATAAGTTGGATGAATTTTGGCCCATTCCTCCTGACAGAGCTCGTGTAACTGAGTCAGGTTTGGTGCCTCCTTGCTCGCACACCCTTTTTCAGTTATGCCCACACATTTTCTACAGGATTGAGGTCAGGGCTTTGTCATGGCCACTCCAATATCTTGACTTTGTTGTCCTTAAGCCATTTTGCCACAACTTTGGAAGTATGTTTGGGGTCATTGTCCATTTGGAAGACCCACTTGTGACCAAGCTTTAACTTCCTGACTGATGTCTTGATGTTGCTTCAATATATCCACACAATTTTCCCTCTTCATGATGCCATCTATTTTGTGAAGTGCACCAGTCCCTCCTGCAGCAAAGCACCCCCACAACATGACGCTGCCATCTCCTTGCTTCACGGTTGGGATGGTGTTCTTCGACTTGCAAGCCTCCCCCTTTTTCCTCCAAACTTAACGATGATCATTATGTCCAAACAGTTCTATTTTGTTTCATCAGACCAGAGGACATTCCTCCAAAAAGTACGATCTTTGTCCCCATGTGCAGTTGCAAACCATAGTCGGGCTTTTTTATGGTGGTTTTGGAGCAGTGGCTTCTTCCTTATTGAGTGGCCTTTCAGGTTATGTCGATATAGGACTCGTTTTACTGTGGAAATATATACTTTTGTACCTATTTCCTCCAGCATCTTCACAAAGTCCTTTGCTGTTGTTCTGGGATTGATTTGCACTTTTCGCACCAAAGTATGTTCATCTCAAGGTGACAGAACGCATCTCCTTCCTGAGTGTTATGACGGCTGCATGGTCCCATGCTGTTTATACTTGCGCACTATTGTTTGTACAGATGAATGTGGTACTCTCAGGCTTTTGGAAATTGCTCCCAAGGATGAACCAGACTTGTGGAGGTATTTTTTTTTCTGAGGTCTTAGCTGATTTCTTTTGATTTTCCCATGATGTCAAGCAAAAAGGCACTGAGTTTGAAGGTAGGCCATGAAATACATCCACAGGTACAACTCCAATTGATTCAAATGATGTCAATTAGCCTATCAGTAGCTTCTAAAGCCATGATATACTTTTCTGGAATTTTCCAAGCTGTTTAATAAAGGCACAGTCAACTTAGTGTATGTAAACTTCTGACCCACTGGAATTGTGATACAGTGAATTATAATATATATATATATATACCTGGGTCTAGGATATATTATACATAGATGCCTGGGTCTAGGACATGTGATATATAGATATCTTGGTCTTGGACATGTGATATATAGATGCCTGGGTCTAGGACATGTGATATATAGATATATTGGTCTTGGACATGTGATAAATAGATGCCTGGGTCTAGGACATGTGATATATAGATATATTGGTCTTGGACATGTGATAAATAGATGCCTGGGTCTAGGACATGTGATGTATAGATACATATATGTATATGCATTCTGAGAAATCATTACTAACTTTACAGACACTTCATACACGTAAGTTGATGTTAGCTAGCAAGCCATCTGACCTTAGCTTACGTTAGCTTGCTAACATCAAGCTTTAACTTGGGGTCTTTTGTTTAGGCATGTCACGTTAACGTTAGCTAGCTTTAAAATAAACTTTTTCCCCAATCCATAGAGTAAGGTTACTATCCATAGAAACCGATTGTCATTGCTAACTAAAGTTAACCAAATAGGTTCAATGTTAGCTAGCAAGTCAGCCATTGAACTTCGGCTGGCTAGCTAACAGCAAGCTATAACTAGCAATACAAACTAATTGTCATAGCTAGCTAAAGTTGACCAAATAGGTTCAATGTTAGCTAGTTAGTTAGCTAACATTAGGTTATATCTAGCAATGTGAAATGGCATTCTGAGAAAACATCACTAACGGTACAAACACTTCCTACAAGCAAGTTAATGTTAGCTAGCAAGTCAGGCCGGCATCTATCCTCAGCTAATGTTAAGTAGCTAACAATCCCAATAGAGTTACGTTACTATCAAAGCAAACCGATTGTCATAGCTAGCTAAAGTTAACCAAATATGTTTTACACTAAATCAGGGATTTCCTCATCGTCTGATTCATTTTCAGAGTCAGAGAGAGTCAGCATCGCACGATCGTCCTCCAGAAAGTAGTCCATCACAACTTTTTCCCACTGACCTTTGTCGATAGCGCCTGATAAATTCAGGGCAGCAATGTTATGGAGAGCGGAAGCAACATATTTGCAGTTCTCCATGGCTAAAGTTATATCTTTGGAAAAAATTGCAGTAGAAAGGATATCTATGCATAACGAGCAGCTCATTTTATTGACAATAGATGCTACACCGCAGACCAATCTGAAACTCATCTCTCGGCATGTCCAGCCCATTCATTATCTCAGCCAATCTTGGCTAGCGGGAATGTTCCTCGCTTTTGCTTTGGCTAAACAAACTATGCTCATAATTGAACAACTTAATTCGTATTTACAGATGGCAAAAAAGTTTGTAATTAAGGAACATGAAAGTTCACATGCTCGAGAAGGCATTTCTGCCAAAAAACGCATTTTGAAAAAAACTTTTTTTTTTAAAGTTCAAACCGCTCTCCTGTGAAGTTGTGACTTGTCAAATACACCTAGTTTAATGAAACGGGTCACATATGATTCATAGATACCTGGGTCTAGGACATATGATATACAGATACCTGGGTCTAGGACATATGATATACAGATACCTGGGTCTAGGACATATGATTCATAGATACCTGGGTCTAGGACATATGATATATAGATACCTGGGTCTAGGACATATGATACATAGATACCTGGGTCTAGGACATGTGATATACAGATACCTGGGTCTAGGACATATGATATACAGATACCTGGGTCTAGGACATATGATATACAGATACCTGGGTCTAGGACATATGATATACAGATACCTGGGTCTAGGACATATGATTCATAGATACCTGGGTCTTGGACATATGATGTGTAGATACCTGGGTCTAGGACATATGATATATAGATACCTGGGTCTAGGACATATGATATATAGATACCTGGGTCTAGGACATATGATACATAGATACCTGGGTCTAGGACATATGATATATAGATACCTGGGTCTAGGACATATGATATACAGATACCTGGGTCTAGGAAATATGATATACAGATATCTGGGTCTAGGACATATGATATATAGATACCTGGGTCTAGGACACATGATATATAGATACCTGGGTCTAGGACATATGATATATAGATACCTGGGTCTAGGACATATGATACATAGATACCTGGGTCTAGGACATATGATATACAGATACCTGGGTCTAGGACATATGATATACAGATACCTGGGTCTAGGACATATGATACACAGATACCTGGGTCTAGGACATATGATATACAGATACCTGGGTCTAGGACATATGATATACAGATACCTGGGTCTAGGACATATGATATACAGATAACTGGGTCTAGGACATATGATATACAGATACCTGGGTATAGGACATATGATACACATATACCTGGGTCTAGGACATATGATACATAGATACCTGGTTCTAGGACATATGATATACAGATACCTGGGTCTAGGACATATGATATACAGATACCTGGGTCTAGGACATATGATATATAGATACCTGGGTCTAGGACATATGATATACAGACACCTGGGTCTAGGACATATGATATATAGATACCTGGGTCTAGGACATATGATATATAGATACATAGACACCTGGGTCTAGGACATATGATATATAGATAACTGGGTCTAGGACATATGATATATAGATACCTGGGTCTAGGACATATGATATATAGATACATAGATACCTGGGTCTAGGACATATGATATATAGATACATAGATACCTGGGTCTAGGACATGTGATATATAGATACATAGACACCTGGGTCTAGGACATACAATACAGAGACACCTGGGTCTAGGACATATGATATACAGATACCTGGGTATAGGACATATGATACACAGATACCTGGGTCTAGGACATATGATACATAGATACATGGGTCTAGGACATATGATATACAGATACCTGGGTCTAGGACATATGATATACAGATACCTGGGTCTAGGACATATGATATACAGATACCTGGGTCTAGGACATATGATATATAGATACCTGGGTCTAGGACATATGATATACAAACACCTGGGTCTAGGACATATGATGTATAGATACTTGGGTCTAGGACATATGATATACAGATACATAGACACCTGGGTCTAGGACATATGATACATAGATACCTGGGTCTAGGACATATGATACATAGATACCTGGGTCTAGGACATATGATATATAGATACATAGACACCTGGGTCTAGGACATATGATATATAGATACATGGGTCTAGGACATATGATACATAGATACCTGGGTCTAGGACATATGATACATAGATACCTGGGTCTAGGACATATGATATATAGATACATAGACACCTGGGTCTAGGACATATGATATATAGATAACTGGGTCTAGGACATATGATATATAGATAACTGGGTCTAGGACATATGATACATAGATACCTGGGTCTTGGACATATGATACATAGATACCTGGGTCTAGGACATATGATATATAGATACATAGACACCTGGGTCTAGGACATATGATATTTAGATACATAGATACCTGGGTCTAGGACATATGATATACAGATACCTGGGTCTAGGACATATGGTATATAGATACATAGATACCTGGGTCTAGGACATATGATATATAGATACATAGACACCTGGGTCTAGGACATACTATACAGAGACACCTGGGTCTAGGACATATGATATACAGATACATGGGTCTAGGACATATGATACATAGATACCTGGGTCTAGGACATATGATATATAGATACATAGACACCTGGGTCTAGGACACATGATATATAGATAACTGGGTCTAGGACATATGATACATAGATACATAGATACCTGGGTCTAGGACATATGATATATAGATAACTGGGTCTAGGACATATGATATATAGATAACTGGGTCTAGGACATATGATATACAGATACCTGGGTCTAGGATATATGATATACAGATACCTGGGTCTAGGATATATGATATACAGATACCTGGGTCTAGGACATATGATATATCGATACATAGACACCTGGGTCTAGGACATATGATATATAGATAACTGGGTCTAGGACATACGATATATAGATACCTGGGTCTAGGACATATGATACATAGATACCTGGGTCTAGGACATATGATATATAGATTACTGGGTCTAGGACATATGATATATAGATACATAGACACCTGGGTCTAGGACATATGATATATAGATACCTGGGTCTAGGACATATGATATATAGATACCTGGGTCTTGGACATATGATATATATATAACTGGGTCTAGGACATATGATATATAGATAACTGGGTCTAGGACATATGATATATAGATAACTGGGTCTAGGACATTTGATATATAGATACATAGATACCTGGGTCTAGGACATATGATATATAGATAACTGGGTCTAGGACATATGATATATAGATACATAGACACCTGGGTCTAGGACAGACGTATGCGGATTCTCTCTCTGGGCTGTGGGAAGACTCCGACGAGCGAGGGATATTTGGACTGTTTCCCTGCCGTTTTCCAGTTCAGGATTCCAATTAACCCAGTACACAGCGTGACGCCAATCACTCCACACTGTATCGACAACAAGCATGAAAATAATAATGCCATTAGGATGATGTAGCTTAGTTTCTGTGTGTACACGTGTGTCAGTGTGTGTGTCTGTATGTGTGCCTGCATTTGTGTCTGTGTGTGCCTGTGTGTGTGTGTTTGTGTGTGTGTGTGTGTGTGTGTGTGTCCGAGTGACTCCTCCCCTGCCCGGTGTGACAGAGAAGTTGCTCCAGTCATTCATCAAGTCCCTCTCTGGCCAGGGAAAGGGCTGTCTCAGTCCCTTTAGTCCCTGGGCCCTGCGCCTGCTGCTCAGGGGGCCGGCCCTGCAATATGTGCATCTCAGGCCTCTGGTGGACTGGCTGGCTGGTGGGCTGGTGGGCTGACTGTCTGGCTGGCTGCAGAGAAAACTGCTGAGGTGCTCGCTGCTGCTAACTTTGATAGATTTGTTGTTGTCATTTG
>NW_024059942.1:175000-187500 GCF_016432855.1 Salvelinus namaycush | reverse complement strand
TTCCTGTATGTGTACGCTGGGCTATTTAATCTGTCTCTTCTAGAGGTGAGCTGTTTAAACTGTCTCTTCTATAGGTGAGCTGTTTAATCTGTCTCTTCTAGAGGTGAGCTGTTTAATCTGTCTCTTCCAGAGGTGAGCTGTTTAATCTGTCTCTTCTAGAGGTGAGCTGTTTAATCTGTCTCTTCTAGAGGTGAGCTGTTTAATCTGTCTCTACTAGAGGTGAGCTGTTTAATCTGTCTCTTCCAGAGGTGAGCTGTTTAATCTGTCTCTTCTAGAGGTGAGCTGTTTAATCTGTCTCTTCTAGAGGTGAGTTGTTTAATCTGTCTCTTCTAGAGGTGAGCTGTTTAATCTGTCTGTTCTAGAGGTGAGCTGTTTAATCTGTCTGTTCTAGAGGTGAGCTGTTTAATCGGTCTCTTCTAGAGATGAGCTGTTTAATCTGTCTCTTCCAGAGGTGAGCTGTTTAATCTGTCTCTTCTAGAGGTGAGCTGTTTAATCTGTCTCTTCTAGGAGTGATTCGTCTGTCTCTTCGAGAGGTGAGCTGTTTAATCTGTCTGTTCTAGAGGTGAGCTGTTTAATCTGTCTCTTCTAGAGGTGAGGTTTTTAATCTGTCTCTTCTAGAGGTGAGCTGTTTAATCTGTCTCTTCCAGAGGTGAGCTGTTTAATCTGTCTCTTCTAGAGGTGAGCTGTTTAATCTGTCTCTTCTAGGAGTGATTCGTCTGTCTCTTCGAGAGGTGAGCTGTTTAATCTGTCTGTTCTAGAGGTGAGCTGTTTAATCTGTCTGTTCTAGAGGTGAGCTGTTTAATCTGTCTGTTCTAGAGGTGAGCTGTTTAATCTGTCTGTTCTAGAGGTGAGCTGTTTAATCTGTCTGTTCTAGAGGTGAGCTGTTTAATCTGCCTGTTCTAGAGGTGAGCTGTTTAATCTGTCTGTTCTAGAGGTGAGCTGTTTAATCTGTCTGTTCTAGAGGTGAGCTGTTTAATCTGTCTGTTCTAGAGGTGAGCTGTTTAATCTGTCTGTTCTAGAGGTGAGCTGTTTAATCTGACTCTTCTAGAGGTGAGGTGTTTAATCCATCTCTTCTAGGAGTGATTCGTCTGTCTCTTCCAGAGGTGAGCTGTTTAATCTGTCTCTTCTAGGAGTGATTTGTCTGTCTCTTCTAGAGGTGAGCTGTTAATTAAATCTGTCTCTTCTAGGAGTGATTCGTCTGTCTCTTCTAGAGGTGAGCTGTTTAATCCATCTCTTCTAGGAGTGATTCGTCTGTTTCTTCTAGAGGCGAGCTGTTAAATCTGTCTCTTCTAGAGGTGAGCTGTTTAATCTGTCTCTTCTAGAGGTGAGCTGTTTAATCTGTCTCTTCTAGAGGTGAGCTGTTTAATCTGTCTCTTCTAGAGGTGAGCTGTTTAATCTGTCTGTTCTAGAGGTGAGCTGTTTAATCTGTCTCTTCTAGAGGTGAGCTGTTTAATCTGTCTCTTCTAGAGGTGAGCTGTTTAATCTGTCTCTTCCAGAGGTGAGGTTTTTAATCTGTCTCTTCTAGAGGTGAGCTGTTTAATCTGTCTCTTCCAGAGGTGAGCTGTTTAATCTGTCTCTTCTAGAGGTGAGCTGTTTAATCTGTCTCTTCTAGGAGTGATTCGTCTGTCTCTTCGAGAGGTGAGCTGTTTAATCTGTCTGTTCTAGAGGTGAGCTGTTTAATCTGTCTGTTCTAGAGGTGAGCTGTTTAATCTGTCTCTTCTAGAGGTGAGGTTTTTAATCTGTCTATTCTAGAGGTGAGCTGTTTAATCTGTCTCTTCCAGAGGTGAGCTGTTTAATTTGTCTCTTCTAGAGGTGAGCTGTTTAATCTGTCTCTTCTAGGAGTGATTCGTCTGTCTCTTCGAGAGGTGAGCTGTTTAATCTGTCTGTTCTAGAGGTGAGCTGTTTAATCTGTCTGTTCTAGAGGTGAGCTGTTTAATCTGTCTGTTCTAGAGGTGAGCTGTTTAATCTGTCTGTTCTAGAGGTGAGCTGTTTAATCTGTCTGTTCTAGAGGTGAGCTGTTTAATCTGTCTGTTCTAGAGGTGAGATGTTTAATCTGACTCTTCTAGAGGTGAGCTGTTTAATCCATCTCTTGTAGGAGTGATTCGTCTGTCTCTTCCAGAGGTGAGCTGTTTAATCTGTCTCTTCTAGGAGTGATTTGTCTGTCTCTTCTAGAGGTGAGCTGTTAATTAAATCTGTCTCTTCTAGGAGTGATTCGTCTGTCTCTTCTAGAGGTGAGCTGTTTAATCCATCTCTTCTAGGAGTGATTCGTCTGTTTCTTCTAGAGGCGAGCTGTTTAGTCTGTCTCTTCTAGAGGTGAGCTCTTTAATCTGTCTGTTCTAGAGGTGAGCTGTTTAATCGGACTCTTCTATAGGTGAGCTGTTTAATCTGTATCTTCCAGAGGTGAGCTGTTTAATCCATCTCTTCTAGGAGTGATTCGTCTGTCTCTTCGAGATGTGAACTGTTTAATCTGTCTCTTCTAGAGGTGAGCTCTTTAATCTGTCTGTTCTAGAGGTGAGCTGTTTAATCGGACTCTTCTATAGGTGAGCTGTTTAATCCATCTCTTCTAGGAGTGATTCGTCTGTCTCTTCTAGAGGTGAGCTGTTAATTAAATCTGTCTCTTCTTTGAGTGATTCGTCTGTCTCTTCTAGAGGTGAGCTGTTTAATCCATCTCTTCTAGGAGTGATGCGTCTGTCTCTTCTAGAGGTGAGCTGTTAAATCTGTCTCTTCCAGAGGTGAGCTGTTTAATCTGTCTCTACTAGGGGTGAGCTGTTTAATCTGTCTCTTCTAGAGGTGAGCTGTTTAATCTGTCTCTTCTAGAGGTGAGCTGTTTATTCTGACTCTTCTAGGAGTGAACTGTTTAATCTGTCTGTTCTAGAGGTGAGCTGTTTAATCTGTCTCTTCTAGAGGTGAGCTGTTTAATCTGTCTCTTCTAGAGGTGAGCTGTTTAATCTGTCTGTTCTAGAGGTGAACTGTTTAATCTGTCTCTTCTAGAGGTGAGCTGTTTAATCTGTCTCTTATAGAGGTGAGCTGTTTAATCTGTCTCTTCTAGAGGTGAGCTGTTTAATCTGACTCATCTAGAGGTAATCTGTTTATTCTGACTCTTCTAGGAGTGAGCTGTTTAATATTTCTGTTCTAGAGGTGAGCTGTTTAATCTGTCTTTTCTAGGAGTGAACTGTTTAATCCATCTCTTCTATGAGTGATTTGTCTGTCTATTCTAGAGGTGAGCTGTTTATTCTGACACTTCTAGGAGTGAACTGTTTAATCCATCTCTTCTAGGAGTGATTTGTCTTTCTATTCTAGAGGTGAGCTGTTTAATCTGTCTCTTCCAGGAATGATTTATCTGTCTCTTCTAGAGGTGAGCTGTTTAATCTGTCTCTTCTAGAGGTGAGCTGTTTATTCTGACTCTTCTAGGAGTGAACTGTTTAATCTGTCTGTTCTAGAGGTGAGCTGTTTAATCTGTCTCTTCTAGAGGTGAGCTGTTTAATCTGTCTCTTCTAGAGGTGAGCTGTTTAATCTGTCTGTTCTAGAGGTGAACTGTTTAATCTGTCTCTTCTAGAGGTGAGCTGTTTAATCTGTCTCTTATAGAGGTGAGCTGTTTAATCTGTCTCTTCTAGAGGTGAGCTGTTTAATCTGACTCTTCTAGAGGTGAGCTGTTTATTCTGACTCTTCTAGGAGTGAACTGTTTAATCCATCTCTTCTAGGAGTGATTTGTCTTTCTATTCTAGAGGTGAGCTGTTTAATCTGTCTCTTCCAGGAATGATTTATCTGTCTCTTCTAGAGGTGAGCTGTTTAATCTGTCTCTTCTAGAGGTGAGCTGTTTAATCTGACTCTTCTAGAGGTGAGCTGTTTAATCTGTCTCTTCTAGAGGTGAGCTGTTTAATCGGTCTCTTCTAGAGGTGAGCTGTTTATTCTGCCTCTTCTAGGAGTGAACTGTTTAATCCATCTCTTCTAGGATTGATTTGTCCGACTCTTCGAGATGTGAACTGTTTAATCTGTCTCTTCTCGAGGCGAGCTGTACTTTATAAGGTCAGTAGGATGTTGTGCTGCCAGTTGATATGCAGAGACCCCTTGATGCAAGCATGTGCAAACACACGCATGTCCTATACACACAACAGCCCCCCCCCCCCCCCCCCCCCACCCCACCCCACACACACACAGTTATGCAGATAGGTCCCTTGGAGTCTTTCCTGAGGTACAGAGCAGTGGAGATGTGTCAGGATGAAATACAGAAAACAGTATTTCTTCCACTTCATGCTAGTCTCTGTCTGCTGTAAACCCGACTACTGTAAGACAAGGCAGTGCTGCTATTCCAATCCAATTCATCCTCAGTGCTCCTGCCCACAGGAATAGAAACCCATATAGCTCACTACTGGGCTCTGAGAGGCTCGGAGAGTGGTGTGGTCAGGAAGATTGATTGGTTGGCTAGATCACAGCTCACTGACTGAAGACAGCACTGCAATGCATGCTGGGTAGAACTGTATAGGAGCTAATGCATCACATGACCTACTGGGTGAGGTGGTGAGTTAAAGATAATTGGAAGAAAGACATTTACAGTGAACTGCTTTTTCAAGGAAGTTGGAAGTTCAAGGTTTCAGTATTAGGGCACTGCTGAGGTCTAAATGGTTCTGTATGATTCTGTATTGTTCTGCAGGGTTTTATAGGGTTCTATGCTTCTGTATGGTTGTGTATGGTTCAATATGGTTGTACAGTATATGGTTGGTACAATGTTCTCTACTCATCTCTATGGTTCTATATTGTTCTCTACTTATCTCTATGGTCCTGTATTGTTTTGTAATGTTCTCTACTGATCTCTATGGTTCTATAATGTTCTCTACTGACCTCTATTGTTCTGTATGGTTCCATAAAGTTTTCTACTGATCTCTATGTTTATGTATGGTTCTACAATATTCTTTAATCATCTATATGGTTCCATATGGTTCTATAATGTTTTCTACTCCTCTCTATGGTTCTATATTGTTCTCTACTTATCTCTATGGTGCTGTATTGTTTTGTAATGTTCTCTACTGATCTGTATGGTTCTATAATGTTCTCTACTGACCTCTAAGGTTCTGTATGGTTCCATAATGTTCTCTACTTATCTTTACAATTATGTAATGTTCTCTACTGATCTCTATTGTTCTGTATGGTTCTATAATGTTTTCTGCTGATCTCTATGGTTCTGTATGGTTCTATAATATTCTCTACTGATCTCTATGGTTCTGTATGGTTATATAATGTTCTCTACTGATATCTATGGTTCTATAATGTTCTCTGCTGATCTCTATTGATCTCTGTGGCTCTATAATGTTCTCTGCTGATCTATTTGGTTCTGTATGGTTCTATAATATTCCCTGCTCTTCTCTATGGTTCTGTATCATTCTATAATATCCTCTACTGATCTCTACGGTTCTATAATATCCTCTACTGATCTCTACAGTTCTATAATATCCTCTACTGATCTCTACAGTTCTATAATATCCTCTACTGATCTCTTTGGTTCTATAATATCCTCTACTGATCTCTATGGTTCTATATTGTTTTGAAATGTTATCTACTGAATCTCTACAGTTCTATAATATCCTCTACTGATCTCTACAGTTCTATATTGTCCTCTACTGATCTCTACAGTTCTATAATATCCTCTACTGATCTCTACAGTTCTATAATATCCTCTACTGATCTCTATGGTTCTATAATATCCTCTACTGATCTCTATGGTTCTATATTGTTTTGAAATGTTATCTACTGATCTCTATGGTTCTATAATGTTCTCTGCTGATCTCTATGGTTCTATATTGTTCTCTACTGATCTCCAAGGTTCTGTATTGTTCTGTAATGTTCTCTACTGATCTCTATGGTTCTATAATGTTCTCTACTGATATCTGTGGTACTATAAAGTTCTTTACGGTTCAGTATGTTCTATAATGTTCTCTGCTGATTTCTATGGTTCTATACTGTTCTCTACTGATCTCTATGGTTGTGTATGGTTCTACAACGTTCTCTACTGATCTCCAAGGTTCTGTATTGTTCTGTAGTGTTCTCTACTGATCTCTATGGTTCTATAATGTTCCCTACTGATCTCTATGGTTCTATATTATTCTCTACTGATATCCAAGGTTCTGTATTGTTCTGTAATGTTCTCTACTGATCTCTATGGTTCTATAAAGTTCTTTACGGTTCAGTATGTTCTATAATGTTCTCTGCTGATCTCTATGGTTCTATACTGTTCTCTACTGATCTCTATGGTTGTGTATGGTTCTACAGTGTTCTCTACTCATCTCCAAGGTTCTGCATTGTTCTGTAGTGTTCTCTACTGATCTCTATGGTTCTATAATGTTCTCTACTGATCTCTATGGTTCTATATTATTCTCTACTGATCTCCAAGGTTATTTATTGTTCTGTAATGTTCTCTACTGATCTCTATGGTTCTATAATGTTCTCTACTGATCTCTATGGTTGTGTATGGTTTTACAATGTTCTCTACTGATCTCCAAGGTTCTGTATTGTTCTGTAATGTTCTCTACTGATCTCTATGGTTCTTTAATGTTCTCTATGGTTCTATATTTCAGGTAGTAGGCATGTCTAATTTGTAACATGTAAGATAGTGATAATGACCTGTGGGTTATTCCAGTATAAAGACAGTGTGGTGGTTGGGTGGTAGTGATCATCGACCTGTGGGTTATTCCAGTATAAAGACAGTGTGGTGGTTGGGTGGTAGTGATCATCGACCTGTGGGTTATTCCAGTATAAAGACAGTGTGGTGGTCGGGTGGTAGTGATCATCGACCTGTGGGTTATTCCAGTATAAAGACAGTGTGGTGGTTGGGTGGTAGGGATCATCGACCTGTGGGTTATTCCAGTATAAAGACAGTGTGGTGGTTGGGTGGTAGGGATCATTGTGTCTGAGCTAAAGGGCCTTTAACCTCTGTAGTATTACTTCTAATTAGTGGGGAGAAGACAGGCTAAAAGTACCAGATGGCAACATTATTTGATAGTCTCTCAAAATGGCGACTGACCACGGTCCTTTAATACTTGTGTGATATGTTTAATTAAAGCGGCTTGTCAAAGCGGCAATTTACACTAAATTGATGCCAACACACGGCGCCATTAATACTATGTCACTGACATTGCTATTAATTACAAAGAGTAGTTAATAGCACACGCATCTTCATTATCGACATAAATATTAAGATGGCTGCTGTAAGAGGAATGGAATCCCTACCAGATACGTCCATCTAATAACCACTTGAGAAGAATATTAGCCTTGTCAGATCGGGCTCAAATTGTCCTGGAACTATACCTGTCATGCCCAGAATCAGGATGTCTACCTTGCTCTGTGACCTGAAACCAAAACGACATGAACACTTGACAGATTTGACACAGAAAATGGTGGACAAAACAACCTCTATTTGGCTAACCAAGCAGCAAATATGTTAGATGATGCGGTGGTGAATTTATTAAGTCCTTTTTTTTTTTTTTTTTGTCTTGGCATTTATTTCTTGCCACCTTTTGAAAGCACAAATTATTCTCAGACATTTCACTTAGACATTCAAAATGAAAGGCAAACTGAGTATATATTTAATCAAATTAAACAACGGACTGATAACAGTTCTATCACTAACACAACAACAACCGATAAAAAATGTCTTTCACTGCATGTAACGGTACACGAGGGCCAAATTGAACGAAGCAAAACGGTTCACTCAGCTCTGTCTGCTTCATCTGGGCTGTCAGTGACAGGACAGTCATCTTCATTTTCTTTGTCCTTACTTTGAAACATAAGGTAATATATAAAGGTCTGTTCTCACCAGGTCTGTCTGTCTCTCCTCCCCACTCGCCCCACTTGGTTTGATCAATGCTCTAAAGTTGATGTCCTGTAAGCCAGCTAAAAAGAAGAGTTATTTCCTATTTGAGAAGGTATTGTATGTTTTACACTGAAAGAGAGACTGGTATAGACCATGGAATGGTGCATAAATATTAATTATTTACAGAAGCATAGGTCTAAATTCTTTTCTCATTTACAAAAAGGTAAAAAATACATTTAAAAAAAAGAATATAGATTTTTTTTCATTTCACACCAGTAAGCCTGTACCAACCAAAGCATTTGAAAGCATTTGAATTGACCGGTGCTTTCTGGCAGTTTGTCTGGCCTGTTATCCTTTGTTTTATGATGCTCACAACAGTGAGCTCAAAGTCAAACTCAATATGATGAGGTATTAGCACTCCGCCACCATTTCACTCAGACGTGTCAAGGTCAGGTCACACAGGGGATTGTCCCCCCAACCCAGCGGTTTGGCCTTACACACACACATACACACACACACACACACACACACACACACACACACACACACACACACACACACACACACACACACACACACACACACACACACACACACACACACACACACACACACACACACACACACACACACACTCATAACCCCCCCCCCCCTTCTCTCCAGCCCCGTCTTCCCTCCATCTCTCTCTCTCTCTCTCTCTCTCTCTCTCTCTCTCTCTCTCTCTCTCTCTCTCTCTCTCTCTCTCTCTCTCTCTCTCTCTCGCTCTCTCGCTCTCTCTCTCTGTTGGGGACAGTTATTATTTGTGCTCACCTCATCACTGCTCAGATGGGCTGTGCAGCGATAATAATACCCCCTTTAACCTTCTAAATGATTACTATTACGATTGGGGAAGATACAGCCACTAATATTGTTCTGCTGCTGGTGACACTGCTACTGCTGCTACTGCTATGAAACAATATATTTATACTGTGATCTATCCTTCAAACAAAACCTTACATTTTTCTGTGATCAAACCAGTATCCTTCAAACAATATATTATATTTATACTGTGATCAAACCAGTGTATTTCAAACAATATATAGTCTGTATTATTAGTTTCAACAGACAAAATGCAGTACGTGTGAGAGGAGTTATTCATCATGCCTTTGATTAGATTTTCTAAGCTTTTATCGTTTATAGGATTGTGTCCAAACTCCTTAGAACATAAATAGTATTTTGGCCCCTTTTCAGTTGAATCAGATGCTTTTTGGTTTGTGAAATGCACCTAGCATCTTTCAGGGTCCATGTGGCTCAGTAGTGCACTATATAGGGAAAAGGGTTCCATTTCTTATTGCTTATGGTGTACAGGTACTATATGGAGCCAGATCATACTGTACGGGTGTTGTGTTGTCGTGAAATCACAGGGCGGTAGTAAAGCCAGTGATTACAGTGTGTGTCTGTGTGTGGGTATCAATGTGCACGTTTGTAACTGTGTGCTTCCATGCATGTGTTTGTGTGTGTGGAGTAAGTCCCAGGGAGATGGATTCTTAATGTCTCAGTGTTTAACTCTTAATGTCTCAGTGTTTAACTCTTAATGTCTCAGTGTTTAACTCTTAATGTCCCAGTGTTTAACTCTTAATAATGTCTCAGTGTTTAACTCTTAATGTCCCAGTGTTTAACTCTTAATGTCCCAGTGTTTAACTCTTAATGTCCCAGTGTTTAACTCTTAATGTCCCAGTGTTTAACTCTTAATGTCCCAGTGTTTAACTCTTAATGTCCCAGTGTTTAACTCTTAATGTCCAGTGTTTAACTCTTAATGTCTCAGTGTTTAACTCTTAATGTCCCAGTGTTTAACTCTTAATGTCCCAGTGTTTAACTCTTAATGTCCCAGTGTTTAACTCTTAATGTCCCAGTGTTTAACTCTTAATAATGTCCCAGTGTTTAACTCTTAATGTCTCAGTGTTTAACTCTTAATGTCCCAGTGTTTAACTCTTAATGTCTCAGTGTTTAACTCTTAATGCCTCAGTGTTTAACTCTTAATGTCCCAGTGTTTAACTCTTAATGTCCCAGTGTTTAACTCTTAGTGTTTAACTCTTAATGTCCCAGTGTTTAACTCTTAATGTCCCAGTGTTTAACTCTTAATGTCTCAGTGTTTAACTCTTAATGTCCCAGTGTTTAACTCTTAATGTCTCAGTGTTTAACTCTTAATGTCCCAGTGTTTAACTCTTAATGTCCCAGTGTTTAACTCTTAATAATGTCCCAGTGTTTAACTCTTAATGTCTCAGTGTTTAACTCTTAATGTCCCAGTGTTTAACTCTTAATGTCTCAGTGTTTAACTCTTAATGTCTCAGTGTTTAACTCTTAATGTCCCAGTGTTTAACTCTTAATGTCCCAGTGTTTAACTCTTAGTGTTTAACTCTTAATGTCCCAGTGTTTAACTCTTAATGTCCCAGTGTTTAACTCTTAACGGCACCTCCGTACCTTCAGGCTCTGATCAGGCCCTACACCCAAACAAGGGCACTGCGTTCATCCACCTCTGGCCTGCTCGCCTCCCTACCTCTGAGGAAGTACAGTTCCCGCTCAGCCCAGTCAAAACTGTTCGCTGCTCTGGCACCCCAATGGTGGAACAAACTCCCTCACGACGCCAGGTCAGCGGAGTCAATCACCACCTTCCGGAGACACCGGAAACCCCACCTCTTCAAGGAATACCTAGGATAGGATAAAGTAATCCTTCTAACCCCCCCCCCCTTAAAGAGTTAGATGCACTATTGTAAAGTGGTTGTTCCACTGGATATCATAAGGTGAATGCACCAATTTGTAAGTCGCTCTGGATAAGAGCGTCTGCTAAATGACTTAAATGTAAATGTAAATGTTAATGTCCCAGTGTTTAACTCTTAATGTATCAGTGTTTAACTCTTAATGTATCAGTGTTTAACTCTGAATGTCCCAGTGTTTAACTCTTAATGTATCAGTGTTTAACTCTGAATGTCCCAGTGTTTAACTCTGAATGTCCCAGTGTTTAACTCTTAATAATGTCCCAGTGTTTAACTCTTAATAATGTCCCAGTGTTTAACTCTTAATAATGTCTCAGTATTTAACTCTTAATAATGTCTCAGTGTTTAACTCTTAATAATGTCTCAGTGTTTAACTCTTAATAATGTCTCAGTGTTTAACTCTTAATAATGTCTCAGTGTTTAACTCTTAATAATGTCTCAGTGTTTAACTCTTAATAATGTCTCAGTGTTTAACTCTTAATAATGTCTCAGTGTTTAACTCTAAATAATGTCCCAGTGTTTAACTGTGAATGTCTCGGTGTTTAACTCTTAATAATGTCTCAGTGTTTAACTCTTAAAATGTCTCAGTGTTTAACTCTTAATAATGTCTCAGTGTTTAACTCTTAATAATGTCTCAGTGTTTAACTCTTAATAATGTCTCAGTGTTTAACTCTTAATAATGTCTCAGTGTTTAACTCTTAATAATGTCTCAGTGTTTAACTCTTAATAATGTCTCAGTGTTTAACTCTAAATAATGTCCCAGTGTTTAACTCTTAATAATGTCCCAGTGTTTAACTGTGAATGTCTCGGTGTTTAACTCTTAATAATGTCTCAGTGTTTAACTCTTAATAATGTCTCAGTGTTTAACTCTTAATAATGTCTCAGTGTTTAACTCTTAATAATGTCTCAGTGTTTAACTCTTAATAATGTCTCAGTGTTTAACTCTTAATAATGTCTCAGTGTTTAACTCTTAATAATGTCTCAGTGTTTAACTCTTAATAATGTCCCAGTGTTTAACTCTTAATAATGTCTCAGTATTTAACTCTTAATAATGTCTCAGTGTTTAACTCTTAATAATGTCCCAGTGTTTAACTCTTAATAATGTCCCAGTGTTTAATAACTCTTAATAATGTCTCAGTGTTTAACTCTTAATAATGTCCCAGTGTTTAACTCTTAATAATGTCCCAGTGTTTAACTCTTAATGTCCCAGTGTTTAACTCTTAATAATGTCCCAGTGTTTAACTCTTAATAATGTCCCAGTGTTTAACTCTTAATAATGTCCCAGTGTTTAACTGTGAATGTCTCAGTGTTTAACTCTTAATAATGTTCCAGTGTTTAACTCTTAATGTCCCAGTGTTTAACTCTTAATAATGTCTCAGTGTTTAACTCTTAATAATGTCTCAGTGTTTAACTCTTAATAATGTCCCAGTGTTTAACTCTTAATAACGTCCCAGTGTTTAACTCTTAATAATGTCTCAGTGTTTAACTCTTAATAATGTCCCAGTGTTTAACTCTTAATAATGTCCCAGTGTTTAACTCTTAATAATGTCCCAGTGTTTAACTCTTAATAATGTTCCAGTGTTTAACTCTTAATAATGTCCCAGTGTTTAACTCTTAATAATGTCCCAGTGTTTAACTGTTAATAATGTCTCAGTGTTAAACTCTTAATGTCCCAGTGTTTAACTCTTAATAATGTCTCAGTGTTTAACTCTTAATAATGTCTCAGTGTTTAACTCTTAATAATGTCTCAGTGTTTAACTCTTAATAATGTCCCAGTGTTTAACGCTTAATAATGTCCCAGTGTTTAACTCTTAATAATGTCTCAGTGTTTAACTCTTAATAATGTCTCAGTGTTAAACTCTTAATGTCCCAGTGTTTAACTCTGAATGTCTCGGTGTTAAATATACACTACCAGATTGACCTGTGTCTATGGCCAGCTCACA